>NW_026110399.1:0-2500 GCF_024679095.1 Eriocheir sinensis | reverse complement strand
ACTATAAAAAATAAGATAAATAAGTAGATAAATGGATGAACATAAACCCTTTCAACACAAAAGAAAGTGTGCCTCAATCTGCAATAAATGCAAAGCCTTTCTACAATAAATATAAAAAAAATGAAAATTGGTACATACAACAAATAAAACCGATAATGAAATAAATAAATAAAGATAAAAAAAGGATTTCAACACGAGAGAAGTCGTAATAAAATGCCTTTCAACAGTGAATCAAAATAAAAGACAATTAAATAAAGAGATAGATAGACGGATAGCTAAATAGCCTTCAACCACAAGAGCAGTCAGCCTCAGTCTACTAACAATAAAAAAGAACTTCACTCAACCAACTAATTAAAAAAATAATAATAATATCAATAATCCTATTCATTACAACCATACTCAAATTTATCACCGGGCCCGAAATGTTGTATTAAAATGTGTGTTTGTAGTGAATCCGTAATCAGGAGAGAGAGAGAGAGAGAGAGAGAGAGAGAGAGAGAGAGAGAGAGAGAGAGTTGCCTGTCACGTCCAATATATATAGCAGAGGTGACAGTTATGACGTACCGGGCAACTCCAATTTTACCGGACGAATGCGAGGCTGCCAGACGGATAAATATTTGAGGGCTGCGTGACTGGCTGCATCGTCCCGTGCTGGGGGTGTCGGTGCTGCCGGTGCTGGGGCTTCCTGGGCGAGACTTGGACTAATATGCAATGTGCCACGAAATGAACGGCTGCAGTAGTGTGAGTCCTCCCGAAATTGGCCCTTCTTTCAGCCACCTTTTTGGATTCTTTTTAGGAGCAGCGAGTTGCGGGCTTTTTTTATTATTGTTTCTTTTCTGTTGTGCCCTTGAGCTGTCTCCTTTGTTGTAAAACACACACACACACACACACACACACACACACACTACTACTACTATTTCTACTACTACTACTACTACTACTACTAATATCACTATAACCGCTTCAATATACCACCACCACTACTACTACTACTACTACTACTACTACTACTACTACTACTACTACTATTACTACTACTACTACTACTACTACTACTACTCCTTCCACTACTACTACTACTACTTCCACTACTACTACTAACGAAAATATGCCTCCACCATTAGATTATATTTTCCCTTTTGCCTCTATTAACAATGAAGATTTGTTGCATTGTTTTAATGTCAATAATACACAAAATCAAGACCTACATGCTTTCCATCCACTTAGTGTAGAAGATAGAAATTATAATAACGATCTTGATGTAACTCAGTTTTATTTAAGAGCAAGAAATTTAAATTTTTCTAAATCTGAATATATTTATCTGGATAGCTTTCCTTTTTCTACTAATAATAGTGAATTATATTTATTAACACTGAATATTAGATCCATCTCATCGAATTTCCAATACTTTGTAGACACTGTCCTTTCGTGCCAAACTAAATTTGATGTCATAGGATTAACAGAAACCCGCTTAGATGTAGATATTTCTCCACTGTACAGACTACCGGAATATGAAATGTTCACTAATAACAGAAACAGGTTTGGTGGGGGAGTGGCCATTTATATCTCTAGTAAGTACAAATCTTCTGTGATCAATGAATTTTCTAAATTGGAACCTTTTATGGAATGTTTGGGAATCGAAGCAATATGTAATGCTAATACCTATTTATTTCTTTGTATTTACAGACCACCTCAAAGCAGTATAAATAATTTTCACAATTCACTTAATGAAATCTTATCCCTAATTAAAGATAAAAATTACAAGGACGTTTTTGTGTTTGGAGACTTAAACATAGATTTGTTACAATGTAATAATGACAATGTGCAGGATTTAATTAATATAATGTACAGCTATTCTTTATTTCCTCTAACTACCTTACCTACTCGAGTAACTTCAACTTCATCCACGTTAATTGATCATGTTTGGTCATCTCAGATTGAAAGTAATACTGCCAATTATATATTAAAGACAGATATAAGTGACCACTACCCAGTAATCTCTGTATTTAAATGTGATAAATATCGTCATCCTTCTCCCACTTACGTAACTAAAAGAATATTTAATCAGGACTCCTTTGAAAAATTTAGTAATAGTCTCTCACAAACTAATTGGAGTGACACATTAAATTGTATATGTGCTAATGAGGCCTACAACCTATTTTACAGTAAATTTAAAACATGTTTTGATAAGTGTTTTCCGGAAAGAAAAATTAAATTTAGTTTTAAAAAGGAACGTAGTCCACATTACTCTAGCTCTTAAGAATAGTATTAGAAAAACATCGACTTGAAAAACTAGCTCATAAATGGCCTTTAACGTTTAAGGAGCCTTATAGAATATATAGAAATAAATTAACGTCACTTTTAAAATTAGCCAAGAAGAAGTATAACCAAGAGCAGTTACTTAATAACCAAGGTAATCCAAAACAACACTGGAGATCCATTAATACTATTCTTGGTAGATGCACAGGTGCTAAACATACAGTTATTGAATTAAAGCCAC
>NW_026110398.1:92500-124631 GCF_024679095.1 Eriocheir sinensis | reverse complement strand
AGTTTGAGGGATTGGAGCGGTCAATCTTCTTAAGTACAGGCTGTATGAAGGCATACTTCCAGCAAGAAGGAAAGGTAGATGTTGACAGGCAGAGGCGAAAGAGTTTGACCAGGCAAGGTGACAGCACGGAGGCACAGTTTTTAAGGACAATAGGAGGCACTCCATCAGGTCCATAAGCCTTCTGAGGATTGAGGCCAGAGAAGGCATAGAAAACATCATTTTGAAGAATCTTTATAACAGGCATAAAGGAGTCAGAGGGGGGATGAGTAGGAGGAATATGCCCAGAATCGTCCAGAGTGGAGTTTTTAGAAAAAGTTTGAGAGAAGAGTTCAGCCTTAGAGATAGATGAGACAGCAGTGTTGCCGTCAGGACTGAGAGTGGAGGAAAGATGAAGAAGTGAAGTTGGAGGAGATGTTTTGGCTAGATGCCAGAAGTCACAGGAAGAGTTAGAGAAAGCAAGGTTTTGACATTTTCTATTAATGAAAGAATTTTGGTTAGTCGGAGAATAGATTTGGCACGATTTCGGGCAGAAATGTAAAGTTCATAATTAGCATTAGTTTGAAGGCTCTGGTACCTTTTGTGAGCTACCTCTCTATCATTGACAGCACGAGAACAAGCGTGATTAAACCAAGGCTTTTTAGCGTGTGGAGACTAGAAAGAACGAGGAATGTATTCCTCCATTCCAGAGACAATCACCTCTGTGATGCGCTGAGCACACACAGAGGGTCTCTATCCTGGAAGCAATAATCATTCCACGGGAAATCGGAAAGTACATCCTCAGGTCGTCCCACCGAGCTGAAGCAAATGCCAAAGCATCGCCTCTTCGGTGGGTCAGAGGGTGTACAGGAGCGATAGGACAGGATGCAGAAATAAGATTGTGATCGGAGGAGCCCAACGGAGAACAGTTTGACAGAATAAGCAGAAGGGTTTGAGGTAAGGAAGAGGTCTAGAATGTTGGGCCGATCTCCAAGACGGTCAGGAATACGTGTAGGTGCTGGATCAACTGCTCTAGGTCGTTGAGGATAGCAAAGTTGTAAGCATTCACCAGGATGGTCAGTGAAAGAGGATGAAAGCCAAAGCTGGTGGTGAACATTGAAATCTCCTAGGATGGAGATTTCAGCGAAGGGAGAGTGGGTCAAGATGTGCTCCACTTTAGAATTCAAATAGTCAAAGAATTTTACATAGTTGGTAGAGTTAGGTGAGAGATAAACAGCACAGATGTATTTAGTAATAGAATGACCGTGAAGTCTTAACCAGATGGTGGAAAATTCAGAAGAGTCAAGGTCGTGGGCACGAGAGCAAGTGATGTCGTTGGTGATAATAATAATAATGATGATAATAATAACAATAATAATAATAATAATAATAATAATAATAATAATAATAATAATAATAATAATAATAATAATAATAATAATAATAATAATAATAATAATAATAATAATAACTATTTGATATGAAAATGATTTTCGAGAGAGAGAGAGAGTCGCGTCTCTTTGACCTCTGTGACGTCGGCTGCTGCAGGTCAAAGGTCAGCCGGCATATTGACTTTGTACCTTCCTCCTGTTGTTGTTGTTGTTGTTGTTGTTGTTGTTGTTGTTGATGTTGTTGTTGTTGTTGTTGTTGTTGTTGTTGATGTTGTTGTTGTTGTTGTTGTTGTTGTTGATGTTGTTGTTGTTGTTGTTGTTGTTGTTGTTGTTGTTGTTGATGTTGTTGTTGTTGTTGTTGTTGTTGTTGATGTTGTTGTTGTTGTTGTTGTTGTTGTTGTTGCTGTTGTTGTTGTTGTTGTTGTTGTTGTTGTTGATGTTACTATTATTACATAGGTGCTACTTGTCTTGCTCTGATATAGTCTCTGTTTTGTTGTTTTATCGCCGTCGCCATATCATTCTACATTATCACATGTTGTCATCGTGCCTTGCGTCACCCTTACGATACTCCTGTTCTTCATCACACTCACCATTTCTTCTCGTTCCGTGTTATTCCCTTTCTTAGAGTTATAATTTTATACCGTCATGCTTCTGTTTATCCTTCTTAATTTTTTTTCTTATTGGCAATACCATTTTAGTTTTTTTCTCTCAGGTGTTCGTTTTTTTTATCGGGATTATCAGGTTTCCATTTTCTTTTGACGATTCCCAAGCAATTTTATACCTAGGAAAACATTATATCATCAGCTTCACCTTCACCATTGAACGTCATCATCATTACCTTCATCATTAGTCCGTCATTGTCTGCAGGTCGTCACTATCCTATGTATTCACTCCCTGCTAATTGGCTGAACAAAGGTACACACAGAGGGACAACACACCTGGGAAGGGACAGGGGCAAGAGTGGCTGAAGGGCGTATGACGCTCCTCTCCCTCTCTCCTATCTGATCCTTTCCTTCCTCTTCCTCTTCCTACTCCCATTTCTTTATTTACTTTCCTTCTTTATATCGCCCTGATTCTTCTCTGTCACTCTCTCATGCTTCTACCTTTCCTTGTTTTTTCATTACGTTTTATCATGTTTCTTCTCTTTCTTGCCATCTCTTTCCTCCTCTCTCCCTTCTCCTTCTTCTTCCTTATCTGCCATTCCCTTTATCTCTCCCTATTTCTTCTTATTTAGTATTATTTTGTTTCGTTTCCTATTCCTTGTGGATCGATCTTCCTTCCCTTCCCTTCTTTCCTTTTTACATTCTTTACTTTGTTTTGAAGCCTAATCTGCTTTTCCATACCATACTGACCTTTCTTCTCCCTTCTACCCCTCCCCTTCCCCCTCCCTTCCTTACCTTCCACTCCTCCCCCTACTTCCTCCCTCTTCCTCCTTTGCTTTACTGAGAAACATTTTAGGTTCACTTCACACACACACACACACACACACACACACACACACACACACACACACACACACACACACACACACACACACACACACACACACACACACACACACACACACACACACACACACACACACACACACACACACACACACACAGTTTAACAAAATAAGTAAACAAAAGATAAGAAGAAAAGGCAAAAAAAAACAAAAATGTTTACGAGAAGTATAAATAGATAAAATATTAGAAAAAAATAGATACGTTTACACTTAAGTATATACAAGCACAAAGAAATTCATACATGCAAAAATATACATTAATAGATCGAGATAGACATATTCAGATAGACAGACAGACACATTGACAGGCAGACAGATGGATATATGCGAAAGCCCAGAACATGAAGACAGGCGAGGAAGAAAAGAGGGAAGGAGGATACGAGTAAAGGAGGAAGAGGAGGAACAGGGGAAGCGAGTCACGTCTTTGTTTGCACCTCGGAAAGAAGAATTTTTATTTTATTTTTCCTCCGATGACTTAGAGAGAGAGAGAGAGAGAGAGAGAATGTTGGTTTGGGAGACAGAATATGTATAAAATGTTTCCTAGTCTCTCTCTCTCTCTCTCTCTCTCTCTCTCTCTCTCTCTCTCTCTCTCTCTCTCTCTCTGAATAATTCACGTTTGCTGGATACTCCTTGAAGGTTTTTAGACCCAGTGTAAAGGAGAGGCCAATGAAGCCACGGTGGAGTGGAGGAAAGGAGAGAAAGAGTGGAGGGAAGTAGAGGAGTGGGGGTGGAGGCAAGGAGAGGAGGGGGGAGGAAGAGAGAAAGAGTGGAGGGAAGGAGAGAAAGAGTGGAGGGAAGGAGAGAAAGAGAGGTTGAGGAAAGGATGTAAGGAAGAAGGCTCAGTGCGTGAAGGTAGCCAGAGGAAAGAAAGGTCAGGAAGAAAAGGAGCCATAAATAAACTATAGGGGGAGGGAAGGAGAGAGGAAGTGGAGGGAAGAAGGAGAGAAGATGAAAAAAATGAAAGGTAGAGGGAAGGATGAAAAGAAGACGACTAGGGGTGCAACGGTAATGAGGGAGGCAGGAGGGACGAACAAGCGGGAAGAAAAGGAGGTGAGAGGAAAAGGTAAGAGGAAGAAGGAATGGGAGGGAAGGGTGGGCGAATGCATGGAGTGGAAGAATGGAGGGAAGGTACGGACGAAAGGGAAAGGGAAGAAAGGAGGTAAGAACGGAGGGAGGTAATACGTAGCAAGGCAGCGGAAGTGAGGGAGAGTGGGAAGGGTGAAAGAAGGGAAGGAGGGAGGGAGAGAGGGAGGAGGAAAAAGGAAGGTGGACGCAAGCTGGTGAAAGGCGGAAAGGAGGAAATAAATGTGGTACGAAAAGAGGCGTAAGAAAGTGTGAGGAGCATTAAGGGAAGGAGGAGGAGGAGGAGGAGGAGGAGATGGTGCTAAGAGAGTGAAAGAAGAGAAAAACAAAATGGAAGGAAGGCAGAAAGAGGGTTCAAAGATGAGGAATATGCGAGGAGGAAAATGAAGAAACGAGAGGAAGACGAGGAAGAGGTAGGAGAGAGAAGCAAAAAGGAAAGAAGGGAAGGAAACAGACGCAGGAGGAAGGTGTGATATTTTGTGGTAGTGGAAGAAATGGGAGAGAAATAGAAGCAAGAAGGAAAAAAGAGATGGATAAAGCAGGAGGTTGGAAGCAGTAGGAGAGATGACGGAGAAATGGAGAGAAAACAAGATGGCAGGAAGGGAGGAAAGGGGGAGGAGGGTAGATAGATAAACAAGGGAGGAATATATGTAAAAGAATGAATGGGAGGAGGAGGAAGTGGAGGAGGAGGAGGAGGAAGGGTAGGGTGAGAGGTCAGTCAGTTTGAGAGCAAGAGGAAGGAAATTGAGAGGAAGGAGATACGAGATATAAGAGGAAGGAAAAAGAGGCTGCAGATTGGAGGAAAGAGTATCAGAGAGAGAGAGAGAGATTACTTTTTAATTTTCCTACTTTTCTGTTTTCCCTTTTCACAACAAATATTTCCAACTTTTCATTCTCATTCTTTTCTTCCTTTTCCTCTTCTCTTTTTCTCTTCCCTCCTCTCACTTTTTATTCCAATTCCATCTTTTCTCTGATTCCTCTCCTCCTCCTTCTCCCCCTCCTCCTCCTCCTCCTCCTCCTTAAGACAACATTGGTAAAGTCAGCTCAATGAGGGTTTTGGTCACGTGGGGAGCTCGTGCAAACCGACTCCTATTACCCCCCTCCCCATCCCCCCTCTCTACTTCCCCTTCCCTCTTCCTATCGCTGCTCCTTCCCTCTCTTCGCTTCCTTTTCCCTCTTCCTAACTGATTTTCTCTCTTTCTCCCTTTCCCTTCTCTTCTCTCCCCCCTCCCTTACTTCCCCCTTTCCCTCCCCCTTCTCTCTTCCTCTGCCTCCCTCTCACCCCTCTTCCTCCCCTTGCTCCCCCTTCTCTCTCCTTCCCCTCTTTCTATTTGCTTTCTTTCTCCTTTCATCCCCTTCCTTCTCCCCTCCCTTTCCTCACAAGCAAACCCCCTTCCTCCCTCCCTCCCCCCACCCTCCCTCCCTGCTCTACTTGTGTTGTGTTTTCCTCCTCTCATTGGCTCACCTGTTCCCCTGTTTGTTCAGCCAATTATCTACCTGTTGATTGTTTTTTTAGCTTTTGTGTCTTATTTTTTGTGTATATTACGCGTGTCTGCTTTTTGTATGAAATTTTGTGCTGTCTATTTTATGTATATCTTGTATCTGTTGAATGTTTTTTGGTGTGCTTTATGTATATTGTTCATTTAATTATAAGTGTGTCTTTTCATCTATTTACGTACTGTGGTTTAATCTATTGCATGTCCGTCTTTTTATCTATTTCATGTACATTTATTTACATGTATTGTTTTTTTACCATGCTTTATATTTTTTTTTGTTATTATCAACTATTATATTTTTTTATATAAAATTCTTAGGGAACTGCGTACATTTTGTGAAGTTAGTATTCATGGTAAGAAGTCCACGCTCATAGACGGAACAAATGAGGGACTAGGGAAGAAGTGAGTCATCCTGTGTACTCCTCGCCGTAGATGGAGAGGAAACACAATTTACGAGAATGGGAAAGAAGAGAATTAGGGGCCTGGGAAAACGAAAAAGTGAAACGTTTATAAAAAAAAAGGTGAAACAAACGACTTAAAACCATAGAAGAAAAGTAATGACTATTTGATGGCTAAAGATGCGAGTAAATGGAGAAAAAAATGTGAAGACAGATTATGCTGCCTTTTTAAAAATGTGAAGGCAGATTATGCTGCCTTTTTAAAAATATTAGAAAAAGAAAAACCTAGGAATGGAACAAAAGATAAATGATAAAAGAGAAGGATACTGACCGACTTTCGTTGACGGGAACACAGAAACAAAAAAAACAAAAAATATGGAGACATTGTGGAAAGTAAAATAAAAGAGAAAGAATTAGACACAAAGGCCAAAGGAAGATGTAAAATGAAAAGAAATCAGGAAAACATATTAAACCTGGTTGTCTTTAGTTACTCCGGAAGGAAGGAGAAAAGAAAGAGAGCGGAGGAAAAGTGTAAAGAACAGATGAAGTAGTGGAGATAAAAGAGGAGCAGAGGATGCCTTTGGTCGCCTCGTATTCGGACCATTAAAGAGAAGGTGTGGAGACTAAGGCGGCGAATAGACGCGGGGAGAATGGGGGCGAGGAAGAAAAGAAGAGAGGAAAAAACACGTAATGGGTATAAGTAGAAAAATGGGTAGAGTAGAAAAAAACGATGGCGGAAGAAAAGATGCGTGCAGGTAATGTTGAAAACGGTGAAGAAATGCAACGAAGAAGGAAAGAAGAGAGGGAACAACGCAAGGAGGGAGAAACAGTAAAGAACACCGATGCAAGAAAAGATGACGCTTGTAGTTACTAAGAGAGGATGAAAAGTTAGAGGAAAAGGAAGTAAAAGGAGGAGAAAGTAAGAGGAATGTAAAGTAAGAAGAAAATGAAAATAAGAGTAAAAGGAAATACCTAAGAGGAAAGTAAAGTAAGAAGAAAAGGAAGTAAGAGGGAAAGTAAAGTAAAAGGGAAAGGAAAGTAAGAGGAGAAGGAAAGTGAGAGGAAAAGGAAAGGAAAAGGGAAAGGAAAGTAAGAAGAAAAGGAAAATAAGAGAAGAAGGAAAGTAAGAGGAAAAGGAAAGTAAAAGGAATGGAAAGTAAGAGGAAAAGGAAAGTGAGAGGGAAAAGAGAGAAGTAAAAGAAAATAAGAGGAAAATGAAAACATGAAGGAAAGTCGAGTACAAAATAGGTGAAAGCTAAAGAAAGATTCCCAGCTTCACACACCTGCCTGCGCAGGAAGGAGAGGAGGGCGCGGGAGAGAATTAGGAGACTGAGCACCTTTTATTAAAACGCTGGTGTTACACACGAACATTACTTTTTTTCATTCATTCTTTTATTTTAAAGGAGCACTTCGTTGGCGGGAAATTTTTATTGTTTTATTTTATTTGATCTTTTAATCCGTCTCTAGGCTGAGTTGACGGCCACCATCAATTTTTCTCTTTTCCATCTGTCTAGCTTTGTTTTAGGCTTGGTAACGATGATAGAGGAGGAGGAGAAGGAGAATGGGGATGAATTTTGATGGTGAATGGTGATGGTTATGTTGGTGGTGTCAATGTGCGTAAAATGCCTGTAGGGATGAGTGTGGTGAGGGAAGATGGTGATGATAGCGTGAAATGAAGGTGATGGTGATGTTCGTTTAGAATAGATGTTGAGTGAATAGTGCATTAGTGGTGAGGATGCTGAAAGGAAGATGATGATGGCAGTCGAAGGGATGTTCACTGAAGAACGTGGTCGTGGTTTTGATAGAGAGAATGAAAACTTTATTCCCTAACTCAAACACTGGAATAGGCCATTTTACTCTCATTACTACACCAACAACGTTTCCCAGTATCATTTTCTTACCAGTAACACCTTTCGCTAACTCTATTCTTTCCCAAACTTAAATGTTGGACTTGTTATTTTCTTCATCGCCACACTCCATCTCATTACTTTTTTTTTCACGTGTGCTTTGTTGCTTTGATTTTCTTCATTCCTTCCTTCGTTTGATTGTTCGTTCATTCGTCTGTTTCTTCCTTTGTTTTCTTCTTCCTTTTCCCTGTCCGTTCCTTTACATTTTAACTCGGTCTTCACTTTTCCTTCATTTTTCTTTCCTTCTTCCTTTCCTTCAAGTCCCTCGCTTGTTTCCCTCTTTCCTTCCTTCCTCTTTCTTCCTTCCTTCCTCTTCTTCCTTCTCATCCCACCTTATATGACCTACACTAAATCATTTATTATTCTCGCTCCCCCCCTTCTCTCTCTCTCTCTCTCTCTCTCTCTCTCTCTCTCTCTCTCTCTCTCTCTCTCTCTCTCTCTCTCTCTCTCTCTCTCTCTCTCTCTCTCTCTCTCTCCTTTTCTTTCCTTTCCTTTCGTTTGATTGTTCGTTCATTCGTCTGTTTCTTCCTGTTTTCTTCTTCCTTTTCTTACCGTTCCTTTATTTTAACTCGGTCTTCACTTTTCCTTTTCTTTTTTTTCTTTCCTTTCTTCCTTTCCTCTCTCTCTCTCTCTCTCTCTCTCTCTCTCTCTCTCTCTCTCTCTCTCTCTCTCACTCTCTCTCTCTCTATCTCTCTCTCTCTCTCTCTCTCTCTCTCTCTCTCTCTCTCTCTCTCTCTCTCTCTCTCTCTCTCTCTCTCTCTCTCTCTCTCTCTCTCTCTCTCTCTCTCTCTTTCCTTCTGTCCATCCATGCTTTCCTTTCCCTCTCATTTTCCATTGTTCTTTTCACTCTCATTTTCCATTGTTCTTTTACTCTTTTTCCTTCCTCCTGTTTTTCCCATGAGTTCTTGTCGTCCTTTCTAGCTTTCTTTTCTTTTCTTTTCCGTGTCATTCTACCATTTCCTTCGCCTACTGTCTGTCCTTGCTTCCCTTCATCCCCGTCCCTTTCCTCCTTTCACCTTGTGTTCCTCCTTTCGTTCCATGCCATTGGCCATTCCACATCATCATTTCCCTTTATCTCTCATTCAGTTCATTTATACTTTTTTTCAGGCTAATTTCCTCTTAGTCCATTTTTTTTCTTCCCGCTTGTCTTGGCATTCCGTGTGTCCTCTATTTATACACATTTTGTTTGTTTTCTTTCTTTCCCTTTCTCTTTCTCCTCCTCTGCCTCCATTTTCCTTTGTGTCTTCTCTCCTTTCTCTTCTTTATAAGTCGTTCCGTCCTTTTGTCTCTTTAACAGTTCGTAATTTATCTTCCGGCAGCCTCTTTATCTCCTTATTTTCTTTCTCTTTTCTTTTCTTTGTCGTCTTCTTTATCGCTTCTTACTTCATTTCTTGTTCCTCCTTGTTTTGTCTTCTTCCCTTTTCTCCTCCCCTCTCTTCCTTTTTCTTCTCTTTCTCCTTAAGAGGGGGCTTCGTAGTGCAGTGATTAGCACACTCGGCTCACAACCGAGAGAGCCCGGGTTCGATTCCCGGGCGGAATGGAAAAATTTTGTCGGCTTTTCCGATACCCTACTCCCCTGTCCACCCAGCAGTGAATGGGTACCAGGTATTAATCGGGGGTTGTGTCCCGTCTCCTGGGGTCTGTTCCTTCTCCTATAATTCCTTCCCTTCTGTCTCTCTCCGGCATATGACCACAGATGTTGCGCCGACTAAACTTTCCAACTTTCACTTCCTTCTTTCGTTCTTCCTCTCAGATCATCTGTCCTTTGCATCCCAACTTTCTCCTCCTTCATTCACTTTCTACTTTCGTCCTTCCTTTCAATCCATCTCTCCATTCAACCTTTCCCCCCATCACTGCCTTCTTTCATTCTTGCTTTCTTCAGCCGCTCCTTTCATTCACTTCACTCATGTTTCACTTTTTATTATGATGTCCACTAAAAACGTAATTCTACCCTTCATTCTTTCCTTAATTCCTTCCTTCCTTCCCTCCTTCCTTACTTCCTTCCCTTTCTCTCGCTTTTTCCTTTCTTCGGCTCAGTCTAATCCAGACCTATAGATGAAAGGAAGAAAATAAAAGGAAGACCATGGATGGGTTTTAAGGAAAATAGGATGAGGAAAATAAGGGGACAAGATTAGGAAAAAGAACAGGAGGAAATGAAGGAGGGAATGAGTTGGTAAGGCAAGGGAAGGACAAGAACAAGAATACGAGGGAATAAAGAAGGGATGAAGAAGAAAGTTGAGTGTGTGTGTGTGTGGGCGTGACAAGGGCGTGGGGAGCCAGGCTGTTGTGCTGCTTCCCCTCAGCGCTGGTCAGGGGCGTGGCGGGGCCTGACAGACAGACGTAATGCTCTTGAGGAAAGGTTTTGCCACTACTTCTTCGTCTCAAATTGTGACCTCGACTTGCCTTACCTCTGGTCTTCGTGTTCTGTTTCTTTTCGTCTTTTCTTGTCTTTTCCTTCGGTTCTTTCGTTTTCAGGTCATGGTTTTCTTTGTTTCTTTTCTACGTTTTGTTTGTTTTCTTGATTTTTTATTTCATTTTTTTTCCATTGGTTCTTCTTTTTCGGTTCTTGTTTTTTTTAGTCTTCTCATTTTCAACTTCCTCTTATTTCGTTTTCTTTATCTTTTTTCATATTTTTTTTTTACCTGTTTCGTCTTTCTTCATTTTTTCTCCTTTGCTTTTCTTCTTGAATTCATTTTTATTCATTTTCCTCCTGATCTTACTTCCACCCTTTCCCCTCCTCCTCCTCCTCCTCTTTTATCTCCTTATTCCTCTTGTTTTCTTCCCTGATTATTCCATGACGTCTTTTACGTTTTTCCAGTCCTCTCTCTATTTTATCTTTTTTGGGGGCCTTTTCTCTCCTCTCCTCCACATCTCCCATCTCTTAATCTAGCAATAGCCTCCTCCTCCTCCTCCTCCTCCTCCTCCTCCTCCCCTTATAACGTGCTCGTGGGTCGTTTCTAATACCCTGATATGTAGGCGATCAGACCCCTTATCTTAACCTCATTAGATGGTAACGCTGCCCCCTAAGTACTTACAAGTTACACCCTAGTAGCTCCCATTTCCCCCCTCCCCCTTCCCCCTCCTTCCCCTTCCCCTTCCCCGTCCCGTTACCCCCATCCGTCTGGTAGGCTCCCGGGAAGGTCCATCAGGTTAAGCCGCCTCCCCACGCTGCCTTCATCTCCACGTTTGTTCTCCACACTGTTAGCGGGTTTAGTCTCCTTGCTGGCCTCCACTTATCTCCCGTGCCCTGAATACCTCCACTTCAACAGCGGTCTTGTATCCTCCCTCTCACAATCTCCACTACTGATCTTTCTCTTGCCTTGCCTTACCTTACCCTACCTCACCTTACCTTACCTCTCCTTACCTTACCTTACTTTACCTTATCTTACTTTCTTTACCTATCTCCACTGGCCTCCACTTGCTATCTTTCTATTTACCTTTTATTTTTCTTCTCTCCCAGCATCCTCCACGAATTGCCAGTCATCCACCTGCCTCCTCCTCCTTTCTCCCTCCTTTCTCCTCCTCTAGGGATATCCACTGCCCACCTTTCTCTTATATGTCTCCCCTTCACTTCATCCTCTTTTGTTTCTTTTTTCTATATTTTCTTTTCTACTACAAAACTACCTTTCTTTACCTGCCACCACTTTGAACCAGTCTGCATCCTCTTCCTCTTTTTCTTCCTCCTCCTCCTCCAATATCCACCCCAAACACCTCCATCTCTCCTCCATTTCCCTCAGTGTGATGTCAACTTATGCTAATCTCCATGTTCTTCAATCCTACCAATTTCCTCCTCCTCCTCCTCCTACTACTACTACTACTACTATTACTACTACTACTACTACTACTACTACTACTACTACTACTACTACGAACATAGCAAATGAATTTCAATATTGAAAAGTGCAAGGTTATGCATATCGGAATCAACAACGATCGTATTCATTATCAAATTAACGGAGTGCGACTTTCTGAAGCTAGCAAATAAAAAGATCTTGGAGTAATAAGCTCGAACGATCACCTTACTATAGAATGGATATCAAAATGTTAGAATCGGTGCAGAGGAGGAGGACTAAGATGATTCAGGGGTTAAGAAACTCGCCATTATTATTATTATTATTTTTCTTTTTTACGTATCTGCCTATTGCGCCGGTAGGCTTGCTTGAGGGGCCTGGATGGTACTCGGCCCCAGCCCGTCATGGCGCAGGCAAGTGTTTATAGTGGCGCCATACGAGGAAAGACTCAAACAGTTAAACTTGCATTCTCTAGAAAAGCGAAGGGTGCGTGGAGACATGCTCGAGGTTTATAAATGGATGAAGGGCTTTAACAAGGGGGATATTCATAAGGTTTTGTTGGTAAGAGAACCGGGTAGGACACGAAGTAATGGGTTTAAACTGGATAAATTCAGATTCAACAGGGACAGAGGCAAAAATTGGTTTACTAACAGGGTGGTGGATGAGTGGAATAGGCTTAGCAGTCATGTGGTGAATGCCAATACAATTGTCACATTCAAAAATAGATTAGATAAATTCATGGACAGCGATATTAGGTGGGGTTAGATACACGGGAGCCTAGGTTCAAAGGAGCTGCCTTTTACAGGCCTTCCGGCCTCTTGCAGACTCCTACGTTCTTATGATGTTATGTTAATTGAATATATTCAGCTTATCAAAGGCAGGCTAAGAGGTGACCTTGTCTAAGTATTTAAAATGTTCAAGCGATTCGACATCGTTAATGTTCATGATTATTTTAGTCTCTCAACCAAGTGTAACAAGAAACAATGGATACAAAATAACGAGGAAGCGTTTCAACTCAAATGAATCAAAGCACTTCTCCTTCAACCGTGTCATCAATGTATGGAATGGTCTGCCTCAAAACGTCGCCGGAAGCTAAAGTATTTGCACGTTCAAAAACCGACTAGACAAATATTTAGAAGCTAACCCGAACATCCACTATTTTGCTCCGGTCGAACAGAAAGTAGTGTTAGCCTAGTCGTCGTGAATGATCTTCCTTCTGTCCATTGAAAATTCCATTGTAGTTTTTCTATAGTACATGGTATTCATCCTTTTCATGCCAGCCTCGGCTGGAGGGACTGGTGGGAGGGGAGGAGCCTTCGCTGTCCTGTGTCTCTGACTCATAGATTAGAGTAGATGGTAGCAACAATGAAAAGGCTACAGCCTAGTTAGTACCAAGAGGTCTGTTGATGTTTGCTTTTCCTTTGTACTCCTTTGTTCTACTACTACTACTACTACTACTACTACTACTACTACTACTACTACTTCTTCTACTGCTACTACTACTACTACTACTACTACTTCTTCTACTGCTACTACTACCCCCTCCCCGCCGCGGTGTCGGGATACCCACACTGTTACTGCGGAATAATCAACAAGACCCAAATTATTATCGGACTCAGCCATTTAACGTGTGTGTGTGTGTGTGTGTGTGTGTGTGTGTTTGTGTGTGTGTGTGTGCGTGTGTGTGCGTGTGTGTGTGAGTTGCTGCCACGACCCACGATTTGATATGCACAATGAAAATGTATAAGGTGTGTGTGTGTGTGAGAGAGAGAGAGAGAGAGAGAGAGAGAGAGAGAGAGAGAGAGAGAGAGAGAGAGAGAGAGAGAGAGAGAGATAGAGCTGTGTTGCTGCAATCAATACAACGTTGCATGTTATATAAAACGTAAACACACAAACACACACACACACACACACACACACACACACACACACACACACACACACACACACACACACACACACACTGACACACACACACTAATTACCACATCCCTATTGTCCTATTAAAGCCACTTCATCCGTCTCTCGAGGTACAGGTATTTAATTAGACAGGTGTACAGGCTCGAATACGAACAGATAAAGCCCCAGTCACACTGACTTTACGACCTAATAACGACAATCAGCGACCTGTAATTCGCGGGAGGTTACACAGGGTCGTGACTGTGATCGGCATGTGTCTCTGACCCCCGTACGATCGAAAAGGTCAGCTTGAGGTTATTGGTGCTGCACTATAGCGTTACTGGGGCGCCGAACAGCAGATAATTTACATGACAAAATCTGCAGCCTATCACGGTTCAGCAGCAGCCTTTGGAAACAGTTGAAATGACCTGGAAAAAGATTGAGTCATTTTAAACTGGTGTAAAACAAAAGGCCGGCAATGGGCACGTATAGAGGAAGGGAGTCGACAGAGGAAAGAGACGGAAGAAAGGATGATGAAAGAGAAGGAAAAGGACACTGCAAAAAACAAGAAGTGTTTGAACAGACACAAGCTAGAACGGAACACGTCAGGCTTCGTATGGTGCGGCTTCATTAGATATACATGTCGGTTACGGGAAAGGAACAGAAATATCAAACGGGTGAATGTATAGGAAGATAGAGACAGTAACCGCAAGGAAATATAAAGACAAATAAATAGAAAGTGAGATAAGTAGAGGAATTCATAATAGGAGGAAAAGAAGAAAAAGGTCAATAGATATAGACTTAGGAAAATACTTGCATTTACACAGCTTGAAAGATGAACTAGTGTGAATATAACGTAGAATCACTTGAATCGTCTGTGGCTAAGAAAAAGAGAAAATAAAGTAAGGAAGAAACTTTGTCACTATGTATAACAGATAAGAAGAAAAAATGAGTAAAAAGTAAAAGTAAAGCAAAAATTATAATAAGTAAAATAAAAAAAATAGAAAAAGGTTGAAAGAGACTTTATTACTGTCGGTATAAAAGAAAAAAAAACAGTAAAAAAGGAGAAAAAGGAAGAAAAAGACTCACTGTAAAAAGGAAATATCAATAGAAGATAGAAAGGGAGGCACCATGGCGGCGGAATTTAAGAGGTAGAAGACTATCAGTAAGAGGAGGAGAGCTGATGAGACGAAGAGCCTTAGTAAACTCTCCTGACCAAGTAAATTATTCATACTGTACATCATAAAATAGGGATGTGCTACAGGATGAAAACCTGATGTGTTAGCAAAAAATGGCTGACATATTTAACATCAGCACCTCAAAATTACCTAAAAAAAGCAACCACAAAACCTGACTCAGCAAAAAGTGTGTTGACCACTGATATAATCAATAAAGGACAGCATCTCTCTCTCTCTCTCTCTCTCTCTCTCTCTCTCTCTCTCTCTCTCTCTCTCTCTCTCTCTCTCTCTCTCTCTCTCTCTCTCTCTCTCTCTCTCTCTCTCTCTCTCTCTCTCTCTCTCTCTCTCTCTCTCTCTCTCTCTCTCTCTCTCTCTCTCTCTCTCTCTCTCTCTCTCTCTCTCTCATCATCACCATCAGCCTGTAACGTTCCCCTGTAGAAGTCCTCGGCCTCACACAAACGTTTCCACTCGTTCTTGTCTTGTGCCTCTAATTCACAGCCTCTACTACACGTCCCTCATTCTTTTCTGTATCACCACGCCATCTGCTAAAAGCCCTTCTCTTCAGTGTTTTTATGAGCATTAATTTCTCTCCGTCACTCTTTTAAGCAATCTGAAGTCCTCTCTCCTATATGTCTTGATAATTGCACCAAGGATCGGCACTAAGTCCATTACTTTTCAATATAGTGTTCGATGTCATTACAGAAAATGTCAGAGAGGAACCACCCTGGTGTGTATTATATGCTGATGACATCGTCTTGGTGACAGAGGAGAGAAGACAGCTGGAAAGAAAACTAGAAGAATGGAGAGTTGCTTTGGAAAGCAGAGGAATGAAGATTAGTAGGTCCAAAACGGAATACTTCACAACAGATACAAGTGGCGACCAACAGGCCACAATTAGACTAAATGGTGAAATGTTGAAGAGAGTGAAAACATTTAAGTACTTGGGATCAATGGTAGACGAGACAGTGGAGATGGAAAAAGAAGTGAATTTCCGGATCCAATGTGGTAGTAGCAGTAGTAGTAGTAGTAGAAAAAGTAGTTAGACCAAATCTCAGTACTGTTTCGTGTGTGTCAGGTCTTGATATGCCTTAACTACACATACATGTACCTAACCACGGCCCGGCGGACATAGAATCATAAGAGGGCAAAGGACGGAGCCTAAGAGTAATTACTGGGCTGCAAAGTTGGAACAGGGAAGGGAGGGCTGAGTTATCATTAGGCTGAAAGAGTGTCTGGGTTGAAGGCAGGAAGAATGGGAAAAGAGGAGAGGAAGGAGGAACTGGGAGGGAGAAAAGGAAGGAGAGGAAGGTAGAAAGGGGATTGAAGAAGGGAAGGAGGAAGAACAAGCAGTAGAAAACGGAGGGAATTTAGGAATGAGAGAAGGACATTAAGAAACGAGAATGGGAAGGAATAATGGAGATGAACGGGAGGTAGAAAATGTGAGAGGGAGGGAAAAAGAGTAAGTTGTATGAGAAACATGGAAACATGGAAACATGGAAATGCAGGCAACAGAAAGCCTATTGGCTCATTACGAGGTCGCCCGCTTGGGTGATTTAATCTGCTCGACCGCCACTTGGGGCTTGGTGAGCAGATGAAAGCACCTCGATATTGAGGAGCAGATGGAAGCCCCTCGTTATTCAGTTTACTCCCGACGCAGCGAAATGACGGTCGATTCTATATTTGAAGGAGTTGATGGTATTCGCATTTACTACTTCTGAGGGAAGATTGTTCCAGTGGCGGATGACTCGGTTTGAAAAGAAACTCCTTCCAATGTCTGTGTTACATCGACTCGACTGAATGGGTAAACCGTTATTTCTAGTTCTTGAGTTGGTTTGCAGTTCAAAGAATTTGGAGTAATCGACGTTATTGAACTTTTTTAGATACTTGAAGACTTGAATCATATCCCCTCGTAGGCGTCTTTTCTCCAATGTAAAGAGATTGAGTCGCTTGAGTCGTTCTTCGTACGGTTGAGCCCTGAAGGTTGGAATCATCTTTGTGGCGCGTCGCTGAATCCTTTCCAGTAGAGCAATGTCCTTTCTGTAATTGGGAGACCAGAACTGCACTGCATACTCGAGGTGCGGTCTTACCATGGAATTATACAAGGATAGCATCACGTCTGGTGTTTTACACTCGAAGTTCCTCGCTATGAACCCGAGCATAATGTTGGCCTTGTTGTATGCTTTTTACAGTGATTCGCGTGTTTCAGGTCACTGCTGATAGTGACTCCAAGATCCTTTTCCTCCTGCATCGCTTGCAGAGGTCTCCCATTCATGATGTATGTATGGTTACTATTTTGGGACCCAATGTGCATGACTTTGCATTTGTCAACATTAAAAGACATTTGCCATTTTTCCGACCATTCGATAATGTGATTGAGGTCTTTCTGAATTATTTCGCAGTCGGTCTTTGTGAGGGCATCTATACCCACCTTGGTGTCATCTGCAAATTTCGATATTGTGGATTTCAGTCCTGATTCTAGGTCACTGATATATATGATAAAGAGGATGGGTCCCAGCACTGACCCCTGAGGCACTCCACTAGTGACTGGAAGCCAATCGGAAGGCTGTCCGTTGAGTAGAACTCGTTGTGTTCTGTCGGTGAGCCAATCTCTTATCCACGCGATCAGATTGGCTCCGATGCCCGCCGAGTGTAGTTTCTTAAGGAGTCGCTCGTGCGGTACCTTGTCGAAGGCTTTCTAAAAGTCCAGGTATATAACATCACTGGGAATGTGGGCATCCCAGTTCTTATATATACCTTGGAAGAAGTCTAATAAATTCGTTAGGCAGGAGCGCTTGTTTCTGAAGCCATGCTGGGTGTCGGAGATTATATTATTGTTTTCTAGAAACTTAACAAGTTTATCTCTACTAATCTTTTCGAGTATTTTTCCTGCCACTGATGTCAAACTTATGGGCCTGTAGTTTAATGCAACGCTTTTGTCTCCTTTTTTGAAAATCGGTGTTACGTTCGCCATCTTCCAGTCTTCCGGGACCTTGTTTAGTTGAACTGACCGGTTGAATATGTTAGTGAGTGGTTGAAGTATTTGTTGTTTAAGCTCTTTTAATAACCGCGGGGACAAACTGTCGGGTCCCGTTGATTTGTTCGTGTCGAGTTTGTCCAAGTACTTTTTTACTTCTTGGTCGCATATTGAGTCAATTTCCAGCGGCGTGATCTCACTCGGCGGGTCAGGACCCTCGGGAATGGTTTCGATGTCCTCGACTGTGAATACGGATGCGAAGTTACTATTGAGGATTCTGGCCATCTGTTTACTGTCCTGAGTTACAGATCCAGTCTCGTCTGTCAGGGGACCAATATTGGATTTACTTTCTTTTTCGATCTTATGTACGTGAAGAATTTCTTGGAGTTAGTTTTGATTTCGCGAGCTATTTGCTTTTCATAGTTGCGTTTGCTACTCCGAATAAGGCTGCGACAAGCTCTGAGACTGTTGTGGTACTGTGTGCTGGCTTCGGCCGTAGCATTCTCTTTCATCAAATTATAATTCCTTTTTTTTAGGTTTACTGCCCTTTTTATTTCTCTGGTCATCCACGGTGGATCTATGGCCCCATTTACTCGCCTGGATTTCGTAGGTACTGTAGCCTTCTCTACTTGCAACAGCTTATCTTTGAAGACGTTCCACGCGTTGTCGATTGTATTGTCGGTGATGCCAAGTTGGTCCCAGGTCGTAGAGGAAGCAGCGCACGGGCTTAGTTGAAATTTCCTTTTTTGTAATCTGGTATCACTGACGGACTATCTACGAGTTTGTTACATATATTGATATTAAAACGGATTAAGTGGTGATCGCACCCATTAAGTTTCTCACCAACTGTACAGTCGCGAATGAGGTCAGGGTCGCTTACTAATACCAGATCCAGCAGATTGTTTTCTCTTGTTGGTTTAGTTACAACTTGAGTGAGGAACGAATCCTCCACCATTTCTATAAGCCTGTTACCCTCTTGATCTTCATTCATCAGTCCCCAGTCAATGTTAGGGCAGTTAAAGTCCCCAATTATAATTGTTTCCTTGCTTTGTGTAACAGAGTGAATCTCTTCGTAGAGGGCAGTGTCATCGGCTGCCTGTTGTTTCGGAGGCCTGTATACGGTTGCAAGTGTTAGTTTCTTGTTATTTGCGGTTATTTCCACGTAGACAGAATCGTATTTCTCTGCGTCCTGTTTGTCTATTTTTATGGCAGGGAGTGTACTTTTTACGTAGCAGACTACTCCTCCTCCTTTCTTGTGCTTTCGACTTTTGTGGAAGCTTTCGTACCCAGGGAATGACAGTTCGGATTCTAGATGAGTAGAGTTGGCCCAAGTCTCTGTGATGGCTACCACATCTGGTTTATCTGTTGTAATATACGCCCTAATTTCGTCCTTTTTGGGTATTAAACTACGTGCATTTGTGTACATGATAGAAATGTGGCCGTGACGAGTTGTATCAGTTCGCTTGTCGGAGGCGTGGTTAGTTACACATTTTCTTGTGAGTCGCACTGACGCTACGGGTTGGTTGATCAAGGGCTGCCTTTGCCCCGTCCTCGCCCGCCGTATTTTTAAAGCGAAGAAGAGAAGAGGGAGGAGGAGAAGGAGCGGGAAGATAGAAAAGGGAACGAACAGGAGAAGGAAGAACGAGAAGTAGAAACAGGAGGGAACTTTGGAGGAAACGAGGAAGAAAAGGAATACTGGAGATGAACGGGAGGTGGATAATGTGAGAGAGAGGATGGGGAGTAAGGTGAATGAGAAACAAAGGAGAAGAAGAAATGGGAAGAAATACGGAGTGGAAGGGAAGGAGTAGAGAGAGGATGGGGAGTAAGATGAATGAGAAACAGAGAAGAGAGAAGAAGAAATGGGAAGAAATACGGAGTGGAAGGGAAGGAGTAGAGAGAGGATGGGGAGTAAGGTGAATGAGAAACAGAGAAAAGAGAAGAAGAAATGGGAAGAAATACGACGTGGAAGGGAAGGAGTAGGGTGAGGATGCATTCAAAGGTATGATGAATTGGTGATTGGTGCGTGTGCGCGTGCGCGTGCGATTGTGTGTGTGTGTGTGTGTGTGTGTGTGTGTGTGTGTGTGTGTGTGTGTGTGTGTGTGTGTGTGTGTGTGTGTGTGTGTGTGGACGCGCGCGCGCGATGCGTGTCTAATAATTCACTGGCCTACAAGTTTTAACTTTTTTCTAGTGACCTAAGTTTGAGACCTGTTCTTGGGTAATTTGGTGTCACTGAGTTTACAAAAGACAATAGTTTTTTTCTATCACATCAAGTTTTTTTTATCTATGGGCTGGTCCATATTGGCCCCAGCCATAGCTATAAGAGATATCACAGGTAATCATATATGTTGATATTTATTTTATCTATTTATTTAGACAGTTATTTATCTATCTAGACACACGCAGATATATAAATATATTGTATCTGTTAAAAGCGATGGTTGCTCTACACGAGTCTACAGTATGATCCTCATGAATGGAGACTCTTTATAGATAGTTCAAAAAAGAGTTTAAAATATGTATTACTCCTACTGGTCACTCTGTGCATTTACAAGAGAATCCTGAACACATTAAAACTGTATTAGACTTACTCAAGTTTGATTAACACAAATGCGTCATATGTGTGGATCTGAAAATGGTCAACTTTTTACTCGGCCAACAAGGAGGGCATAAAAAATATCCGTGTTTCCTGTGTTTATGGGACAGCCGAGCGAAAGACAAACTTTGGGAACAGAAACTCTGGCCAGTTAAAAAAAGAAAGTTTGACTGTTGGGAAGAAGAATATCATGCACCAACCCCTTGTTGAGAGAGAGAAAATCATCTTCCCAGCCCTTCATATTAAACTAGGACTAATGAAGCACTTTGTCGAAGCTCTTAATGTGGAGGGTGACTGTTTCAAATTCATATGTATACAACATTTCCTGGCCTAAGTTATGATAAAATAAAGGCTGGTGTTTTTGATGGGACACAAATGAGAAAGTTAATGAAATGCCAAAACTTCTCGAGCTCGATGACTGACGTAGGAAAAAGAGCTTGGGACTCATTGGTGGCTGTTGTGAAGGGATTTTTAGGGAGCAAAAAGCAGCAAGCTCCAAGGGTTGGTGGAGACATTGCTTGATAGCTCTCATCTTTTAGGCTGCAGCATGAGCATAAAGGTTCATTTCCTCTAGAGCCATCTCGATGATTTCCTGCTACTCTTGGAGACGTGAGCGATGAGCATGGCGAGCGCCTTCATCAAGATATCAAGGTTATGGGGGAGAGATATCAAGGCAGGTGGCACACACACATGTTGGAGTTAGACCTCATCTTGACTATGCGGTTCAGTTCTGGTCACCTTACTATAGAATGGATATCAAAATGTTAGAATCAGTGCAGAGGAGGATGACTAAGATGATTCAGGGGGTGAGAAACTTGCCATACGAGGAAAGACTCAAGCAGTTAAACTTGCATTCTCTAGAAAGGCGAAGGGTGCGTGGAGACATGATCGAGGTTTATAAATGGATGAAGGGCAATAATAAGGGAGACATTCATAAGGTTTTGTTGGTAAGAGAACCGGGTAGGAGATGAAGTAATGGGTTTAAACTGGATAAATTCAGATTAAACAGGGACATAGGCAAAAATTGGTTTACAAGCAGGGTGGTGGATGAGTGGAATAGGCTTAGCAGTCATGTGGTGAGTGCCAATACAATTGTCACATTCAAAAATAGACTAGATAAATTCATAGACAGCGATATTAGGTGGGGTTAGATACACGGGAGCTTAGGGTCAAAGGAGCTGCCTCGTACAGGCCTACCGGCCTCTTGCAGACTCCTACGTTCTTAAGTTCTTATGTTCTTATGATGGCAGACTACTACTCAAAGTCCTTTCCTTGTCTCTATCTTCACCTTCTTGTCACCTTTTCACCTGCTCACCTCTACCACACCTTCTTGTCACCTTTTCATCTCCTCACCTCTACCACACCTTCTTGTCACCTTTTCACCTGCTCACCTCTACCACACCTTCTTTTCTCCTTTTCATCTCCTCACCTCTACCACACCTTCTTGTCTCCTTTTCACCTGCTCACCTCTACCACACCTTCTTTTCTCCTTTTCATCTCCTCACCTCTACCACACCCTCTTGTCTCCTTTTCACCTGCTCACCTATACCACACCTTCTTTTCTCCTTTTCATCTCCTCACCTCTACCACACCTTCTTGTCACCTTTTCACCTGCTCACCTCTACCACACCTTCTTTTCTCCTTTTCACCTGCTCACCTCTACCACACCTTCTTGTCACCTTTTCATCTCCTCACCTCTACCACACCTTCTTGTCACCTTTTCATCTCCTCACCTCTACCACACCTTCTTTTCTCCTTTTCATCTCCTCACCTCTACCACACCTTCTTGTCACCTTTTCATCTCCTCACCTCTACCACACCTTCTTGTCTCCTTTTCATCTCCTCACCTCTACCACACCTTCTTGTCACCTTTTCATCTCCTCACCTCTACCACACCTTCTTGTCTCCTTTTCATCTCCTCACCTCTACCACACCTTCTTGTCTCCTTTTCACCTCCTCACCTCTACCACACCTTCTTGTCTCCTTTTCATCTCCTCACCTCTACCACACCTTCTTGTCTCCTTTTCATCTCCTCACCTCTACCACACCTTCTTGTCTCCTTTTCATCTCCTCACCTCTACCACACCTTCTTGTCACCTTTCCATCTCCTCACCTCTACCACACCTTCTTGTCACCTTTTCATCTCCTCACCTCTACCACACCTTCTTGTCTCCTTTTCATCTCCTCACCTCTATCACACCTTCTTGTCTCCTTTTCATCTCCTCCACCTCTACACCTTCTTGTCTGCTTTTCTTCTCCTCACCTCTACCACACCTTCTTGTCTCCTTTTCATCTCCTCACCTCTACCACACCTTCTTGTCTACTTTTCATCTCCTCACCTCTACCACACCTTCTTTTCTTCTTTTCATCTCCTCACCTCTACCACACTTTCTTGTCACCTTTTCATCTCCTCACCTCTACCACACCTTCTTGTCTCCTTTTCATCTCCTCACCTCTACCACACCTTCTTGTCTCCTTTTCATCTCCTCACCTCTACCACACCTTCTTGTCACCTTTTCATCTCCTCACCCCATCACACCTTCTTGTCTCCTTTTCATCTCCTCACCTCTAACACACCTTCTTGTCTCCTTTTCATCTCCTCACCTCTATCACACCTTCTTGTCACCTTTTCATCTCCTCACCTCTACCACACCTTCTTGTCACCTTTTCATCTCCTCACCTCTACCACACCTTCTTGTCTCCTTTTCATCTCCTCACCTCTACCACACCTTCTTGTCACCTTTTCATCTCCTCACCTCTACCACACCTTCTTGTCTCCTTTTCATCTCCTCTACCACACCTTCTTTCTTTTTTCATCTCCTCACCTCTACCACGCCTTCTTGTCACCTTTCATCTCCTCACCTCTACAACTTCTTGTCTCCTTTTCATCTCCTCACCTCTACCACACCTTCTTGTCTCCTTTTCATCTCCTCACCTCTACCACACCTTCTTGTCTCCTTTTCATCTCCTCACCTCTACCACACCTTCTTGTCTCCTTTTCATCTCCTCACCTTTACCACACCTTCTTCCCCTCATCTCCTCCTTCTAACCTTCATCCAAGAAGAGCAGGAAGAGGCAGGAATAGGTGACCTCAGACCTCCCTTTCTCCCCTGTCTTCTCACTTTCTTTCCTCTCTTCTCACTTTCCTCTTCTCACCTTCTCTTCTTACCTGTCCTTCATATCCTTTTTCCAGGTCTCACACAGTATAACCAGGAACAGGAGGACTAGGTTAACTCTGAGCTCCTTTAATCACCCATTTCCTCTACTCTTTTCACCTTCTTACCTCTTCTCTTCTCACCTTATCTCCTCACCTGTCCTTCATCTCCTTTTTCCAACTCTCACACAGTATAACCAGGAACAGAAGGACTAGGTTAGCTCCGAACTCCTTTAATCACTCATTTCCTCTACTCTTTCCACCTTCTTACCTCTTCTCTTCTCACCTTATCTCCACCTCATCTCGTAACCCTCGCCCATGAAAACCATTAACAAGGAAGGAATGGACGAATTCTGAGCTCCTTTTCCCTTACCTCTTATCACTTTCTTCCCCCTCATCTCTGCTCACCGTGTATCTTCTATTTCCACCTAGCCTCTTTACCTGCCCCTTACCTTCTCTTTCCAACCCTCACACAGGAAAACCAGGAAGAGGAAGGAATAGATGAACCCAGAGCTCCTTTTGTCTCCTCTCCTCTTGCTTATTCTTGCTCCTCACCTCCGCTTTCTACTCTTTCACCCAAGGACAGGAATACGTATAGATGAACTTAGAGCTCCTTTTGTCTCCTCTTCATGCTTATTCTTGCTCCTCACCTCCGCTTTCTCCTCTTTCACCCAACGACAGAATACGTATAGATGAACTTAGAGCTCCTTTGTATCCTCTCTTCTTACTTATTCTTGCTCCTCACCTCCGCTTTCTCCTCTTTCACCCAAGGACAGGAATAGGTATAGATGAACTTAGAGCTCCTTTTGTCTCCTCACGTTTAACCTTCATCTCCTCTTCACCTCCTCATCTCCTCACCATCTTTCTCCTCATCCCCTCACCACCTTTATCCTCATCTCCTTTTCCTCTCTTTCACCAACGAACAGAAAGGAATAGGTGAACTCAGACCTCCTTTTCTCTCCTCACTTCTCACATTCATCTCCTCTTTCCCTCCTCATCTCCTTCCTCACCCAAGTCCTTAAGGACGAGGTTAAGTCTGACCTCCCTTCCTCTCCTCCCTCTCACCTTCTTGTCCCCGAGCTGCATGACGCCGCAGGTGAGGTTGGCCGGGATGCCCACAGGTGTGGTGACCTCGACGGACGTGGGCAGGAAGTAAGGACAGATGGGACACAGTTGATCCGCCTCCAGGGTTCTGTGGGCGGCACCTGCGGAGAGGGAGAGGGGGGGAGGGGGCTCGTTTGGTGTGGGAGGCAGCGGTGTGAGGGTTTGAGGAAGGAGGGAGGGTACAGGGGGAAGGGGGAAAGAGGTTGTTTGGTGTAGGAGGCAGGGGTGTGGTGGGGGGAAGAGTGGAGGGGGAGGAGGTAGAGAGGGGGATAGGGATTGGGGTAGAAGAAAGGGTTGGGTAACATCTGTGAGGTGGTGAGGTTGGTTGTGCGTAGGTTTGTGGGCGGGAAGAGGGGACGGGAAACTTTGGGGAGAGAACGTGAGGGAAGAGTGGAGGGGAAACTTTGGGGAGAGAACGTGAGGGAGGAGTGGAGGGGAAACTGTGGGGAGAGAACGTGAGGGAAGAGGGGAGGGGAAACTTTGGGGAGAGAACGTGAGGGAAGAGGGGAGCGGAATCTTTGGGGAGAGAACGTGAGGGAAGAGTGGAGGGGGAACTTTTGGGAGAAAACGTGTGGGAAGAGTGGAGGGGAAACTTTAGGGAGAGAACGTGAGGGAAGAGGGAGGGGGAACTTTGGGGAGAGAACGTGAGGGAAGAGTGGAGGGGAAACTTTGGGGAGAGAACGTAAGGGAAGAGTGGAGGGGAAACTTTGGGGAGAGAACGTGAGGGAAGAGTGGAGGGGAAACTTTGGGGATAGAACGTGAGGGAAGAGCGGAGGGGAAACTTTGGGGAGAGAACGTGAGGGAAGAGTGGAGGGGAAACTTTGGGGAGAGAACGTGAGGGAAGAGTAGAGGGGAAACTTTGGGGAGAGAACGTTAGGGAAGAGGGAGGGGAAGCTTTGGGGAGAGAACGTGAGGGAATAGTGGAGGGTAAACTTTGGGGAGAGAACGTGAGGAAGAAGGAGGAAACTTTGGGGAGAGAACGTGAGGGAAGAGTGGAGGAAACTTTGGGGAGAACGTGAGGGAAGAGGAGGAAACTTTGGGGAGAGAACTTGAGGGAAGAGTGGAGGGAAACTTTGGGAGAGAACGTGAGGGAAGAGTGGAGGAAAATTTGGGAGAGAACGTGAGGGAAGAGGGGGGAACTTTGGGGAGAGAACGTGAGGGAAGAGTGGGGGGGAAACTTTGGGGAGAGAACGTGAGGGAAGAGGGAGGAAACTTTGGGGAGAGAACGTGAGGGAAGAGTGGAGGATACTTTGGGGAGAGAACGTGAGGGAAGAGTGGAGGAAATTTGGGGAGAGAATGTGAGGGAAGAGTGGAGGGTAAACTTTGGGGAGAGAACGTGAGGGAAGAGGGAGGGGAAACTTTGGGGAGATAACGTGAGGGAATAGTGGAGGGTAAACTTTGGGGAGAGAACGTGAGGGAAGAGTGGAGGGGAAACTTTGGGGAGAGAACGTGAGGGAAGAGTGGAGGGGAAACTTTGGGGAGAGAACGTGGGGGAAGAGTGGAGGGTACACTTTGGGGAGAGAACGTGGGGGAAGAGTGGAGGTGAGCTGATTGGAAAGGCTTCAGAGAGAGAGAGAGAGAGAGAGAGAGAGAGAGAGAGAGAGAGAGAGAGAGAGAGAGAGAGAGAGAGAGAGAGAGAGAGAGAGAGAGAGAGAGAGAGAGAGAGAGAGAGAGAGAGAGAGAGAGAGAGAGAGAGAGAGAGAGAGAGATAGAACGAAAACATCATTATAATATTATCACACACATTTTACCTTCTATCTGATCGCCAGTATGGGTTCCGCAAGGGGCGTTCTACTGGTGATCTCCTAGCCTTCTTAGCTGACTCTTGGTCATCCTCTCTTAGCCGTTTCGGTGAAACTTTTGCTATTGCGCTGGACATATCAAAAGCTTTTGATAGGGTCTGGCACAAATCTTTGCTTTCCAAACTACGTTCCTACGGTTTCTATCCTTCTCTCTGTACCTTTATCTCCAGTTTCCTTTCTGACCGTTCTACTATTTCTGCTGTGACAGACGGTCACTGTACTTCCCCTAAACCTATTAACAGTGGTGTCCCACAGGGTCCTGTTTTATCTCCCACTCTCTTTCTGTTGTTCATTGATGATCTTCTTTCCAAAACGAACTGTCCTATCCATTCTTACGCCGATGACTCCACTCTGCATTACTCAACTTCTTTTAATAGAAGACCCACCCTACAGGATCCTAACGACTCAAGGCTGGAGGCTGCAGAACGCTTAGCCTCAGACCTTACTATTATTTCCGATTGGGGCAAAAAGAACCTGGTGTCCTTCAACGACTCAAAAACACAGTTTCTCCACCTATCCACTCGACACAATCTTCCAAACAACTATCCCCTATTCTTTGACAACACTCAGCTATCACCTTCCTCAACACTAAACATCCTCGGTCTATCCTTAACTCAAAATCTCAACTGAAAACTTCATATCTCATCTCTTACTAAATCAGCTTCCTCGAGGCTGGGCGTTCTGTACCGTCTCCGCCAGTTCTTCTCCCCCGCACAGTTGCTATCCATTGACAGGGGTCTTGTCCGCCCTCGTATGGAGTATGCATCTCATGTGTGTGTGTGTGTGGGGTCCACTCACACAGCTCTCCTTGACAGAGTGGAGTCAAAGGCTCTCCGTCTCATCAGCTCTCCTCCTCATACTGATAGTCTTCTACCTCTCAAATTCCGCCATATTGCCTCTCTTTCTATTTTCTATCTATATTTTCATGCTGACTGCTCTTCTGAACCTGCTGACTGCATCCCTTCCTCCCTCCCGGCCCCTGCTGCACACGACTTTCTACTCATGCTCATCCCTATGCTGTCCAAACCCCTTATGCAAGAGTCAACCAGCATCTTCACTCTTTCATTCCTCACGCTGGTAAACTCTGGAACAATCTTCCTTCATCTGCATTTCCTCCTGCCTACGACTTGAACTCTTTCAAGAGCAGGGTATCAGGACACCTCTCCTCCCGAAATTGACCTCTCTTTTTGGACACTCCTTTGACCTCTATTCAGGAGCAGTAAGTAGCGGGCTTTTTTTTATATTTTTCTTTACGCCCTTGAACTGTCTCCTTAGCTATACACACACACACACACACACACACACACACACACACACTTACACACACACACACACACACACACACACACACACACACACACACACACACACACACACACACACACACACACACACACACACACACACACACACACTAACGGACAGGGTTATTTGAGAGTTAGGATTACGGATCGAACGGAAAAAAAAAGGAAAGAAAAAAAAAATTGGAAAATAAATAAAACTCCATGAAATTAAGAAAAATAAAAAACAACTGGGAGTAAAGAGAAAATTAATGAAGATGAATAACATTACGACGATAGATACAAACACAGACACAGAAAATCTGATCCACCGATAGATAGACAGGCAGACAGACAGATATATCGAGCAAAGAAAAGCAGACACAAAACAGAGAAACACAGACGCAGACAGACAAACCAACCAAAAAAAAACGCAGCCCGATATGACAGCAAGACAAACAGACAGACAGACAGCCCAGCAATCAGCGATACCTGACCCGCCCCCTATCCTTAACCTGTCCGGCGCTCACCTGTGGTGGCTGAGTGGTAGCGTGCTGGGCCCACATTCACCGCGTGATGGACGACGCGGGTTCGAATCTCCACGCTTCCACCTCGGATTTGTCAGTCACCGCCGAGTGGCTTAAAACTACCCACATGCTGTCCTGTTGACTACCCGTCAACCCTGACTCTAGAGGAAACCGTCCAAGTGAATCAACAACGAGTTCCAGGGGGCAGCATGAGCCAAGAGAAGATGGCGCCACTATAAACACTTGCCTGCGCCATGATGGGCTGGGGCCGACCACCACTCAGGCCCCTCAAGAAAGCCTACCGGCGCTATAGGCGTACACGTAAAAAAAAAAAAATACCGAGCTGGTGGACAGGTAACACGACTCACCTGAGCTTCATGTTTATTACTGCCGCAACAAACCTGTCTCCTTCAATCATGATGTACGCCCAGCAGTGACCCGTGACGGTGGATTGGTGGTAATGGTGGATTGGGTTTTGATGGTTGATTGGTTGTGATGGTGGATTGGTTGTGATGGTGGATTGGTTCACTGATAGACAGGTGTATATGGCTGAGTGGATGGCCAGGCAGGTGTACACAGGTGGATGCGTGGATCAAAACAATGTATTGGATGGTTAAAATTTGGACGTTTAAGGAGAGATACATTTTCTTTTTCATATCAGAGTTTGACGACATGACTGTGATGAGCTAACGTGTGTGTGTGTGTGTGTGTGTGTGTGTGTGTGTGTGTGTGTGTGTGTGTGTGTGTGTGTGTGTGTGTAATCGGTCATAACCCAGATGAATACAAAAGTGTGTGTGTGTGTGTGTGTGTGTGTGTGTGTGTGTGTGTGTGTGTGTGTGTGTGTGTGTGTGTTTGTGTGTGTGTGTGTGTGTAATCGGTCATAACCCAGATGAATACAAAAGTGTGTGTGTGTGTGTGTGTGTGTGTGTGTGTGTGTGTGTGTGTGTGTGTGTGTGTGTGTGTGTGTGTGTGTGTGTGTGTGTGTGTGTGTGTGTGTGTAATAATAATAATAATAATAATAATAATAAACGGTTTATTTCATGAAGTACCAGGCAGCCCTAGAGCTGAAAATATACATCAATGGAAGATTAAATGAAATGAATGAGACAAATGAACAAAGTAGTATGATCGAAAATAAAAAGGAAAATAGAAATAACAATAATAGCAATAATCATAGTAAAGATAATAATAATAATCATAATAATCATAATGATAATAATAATAGTAATCATAATAATAATAATAATAATCATAATAACAACAATAATAAGTCCTAATGAAAAATATTTACAAAACATACAAATTGTGCTGCTCTTAATTTGCATTGTTGATATATTTGACCATCACGGGCACTGCGCTGTTCTTATAGCGGTCAGTCCGTGCCCGTATCGGGGCAATAATGTTGTGGTGTCGCACTGAGTGCTGAGGGCGGTTCACTGCGGGTGGGAGGATGTGTCTGTGTCTGGGCTGGTTGAGAAGCTTGGTTGCGAACCGGTGTAGTAGGGTCTCGTGACGGTGTTGTAGGCTGGTGAGATGGAGGGAGTCGAGGGCGTCCTGATAGCTGGTGTAGTGAGGGCCCAGGATGATTTTGCAGGCTCGCTTCTGGACGCGTTCAAGTTGGCGGCGCTGCGTGATGTTGATGAAGACCACGCTGGGGACGCGTATGTCAGTTTGGGGAGGATGAACGAGGAGTACACGCTCGCCAGCGCACACCAGGGGCCCCCAGCGTTTTGAGTCTCCTCAGCAGGTACAGTTTATAGGTGGCAGATCTGGTGAGCTGGGAGACGTGCTCCTTCCATGTGAGCTTGTTGTCCAGGGTGACTCCAAGTAGTTTTGCTGATGTAACTACCCGGAGGGGAGTGTCGTTGATGGACACCACAGGGGGGGCAACAGGGGCAGAGGAGGTGTTGATGTGTAGGAGTGTAGTTTTGGTGTCGTTGATGGTGACCATGTTTTGTGTTGTCCATGTGTAGGTTGTGTAGTGTTTCCTGGAGGTGGAATAATCTGGGTTGCTGTTGTCAACTGTTACTCCCACTGTGGTGTCGTCCACGTACTTCCAGCGGTGGGGTGTGGGTCAGGGGCGTCATTAATTAGGATAAGGAAGCACAAAGGGCCCATTTTGGACCCCTGAGGTACCCAGCAAGTAAGGTGTAGATGAGGGTATGACACACTCTGTAATCTCACCACCTGTCTACGCTGGTACAGGAAATGCGCCAGCCAGGAGACCAGGTTAGGGTGAAGCCCTAGGTTTATTGCTTTGTTGATGACTGTATGGTGAACTAGGTCAAAAGCCTTCGGAAATCAATAAAAGCGAGAAACTGATGTTTTGCGTTTTCAAGATTTCTGTAGGCAACGTCCAGGAGATTACTTAGGCAGTGTGTGGGGGAGGTTGACTTGATATTGCCGTACTGTTGTGGGTCTATGAGGGGAGCAAGATGAGTGTAAGTCCACTTGAAAATGAAGGCTTCACACAGGAGACTGGGAATGGGGGTGATAGAAATAGGCCTCAAGTCACTCAGTGATTGGGGGTGGTGGTCTTGGGAATCGGAGTGACATATGCTGTTTTCCAGTCAGCAGGACACTGGCTTTGACGGAAGTAAGCGTTAAAAATAGAGGCGAGGGGGGTGGCCAGCTCGGGGGCAAACTCCTGGTACAGTTTGATGGGGAGATCAGTGGGCGTGGTGGACCGCTTTGTTTTCAGTTGGCTTAGTGACCTGGCGACCTCATAGACCTCAACCGTGGGGAGTGGTGATGGGGCGGGCAGGTAAGCTGGGAGTGAGGTCAGGTCCAGGCTGGGGAGGGACTGACAGATGGCCGAGAAGTGGAGATTGATGGCCTCGGTTGCTTCAGGTGGCGGGAGGTGAGATACGCATGGGATAGAGGGGGCGTTGTTGTTGAATCCACACAAGGCCTTAATTTTTTAAAACCATTTCCCAATGTTAGCTTGCTTGAGGCTGTGGATCTTTTGGGGGTAGTATGTGGCCTTGGCTCGTTTGATTTCCCGGATAACTTTGTTGCGGAGGGGTTTGTAGAGTGTAGGGTTGGTGTGGAAGGCGTCATTTCTCTGTTCAATGAGACGTTTTATTCTGGGTGTAATCCACGGGGTGTCTGAAGGGTGCACTCGTCTTGATTTTAGCGGGAAGAAGTGGTGGTAAGCTGCGGTAATTGTGCTGGTGTAGTTGCTCCATTTTTGGTGTACGTCATCCACTGTAAGGACTTCAACCCAGCGGTGGCGTGTTATCCATTGGCCGAACGCGCGGATGGCTGAGTCCGTAACAGGCCTGTAGGTCTTGGTGGCTGGCGGGGTTTGGTTGGATGTGGTAGGTGCAGGTGTCCAAAGAACTGACAGGTGTGTGCTGCGTCCCATGGGAGGGAGGGACTTAGGGGGAAGGTAGTGGGAAGTGAGGTCAGTGAGGATTAAATCCAGTGTGTTTGTGCCGTGTGTGGGGAAATTTACTACTTGTGTGAGATGTAGCTGGTCCTCAATATCACTGGTGTGGAGTTGATTGAAGTCACCGCAAACAACTACTTTTGCAGAGGGGAATAGAGTGCGCTGCTGGTCCATTTCTTCGATGATGTGGTTGATCAGCAAGGTGGCAGAGGCGGCGCGGGGAGGGTAGTAGACCAGACAGATTAGTACCGAGGGAGCGAGTCGGGGGTGGAGGGGTGAGAGCCTGACCAGAGGGTTTCCACACCCTCGGGTGTCTCAACGGGGAGTAGGCAGGGGTTGAGGTGGGTGTGGCAATAGAGCGCTAACCCACCGCCTCGTTTACCTCTTCTCAGACGATGGAAGAGCTGGAAATCAGTGATGTTAAAGAGCTCGGGTACTATCTGCCACGCCTCTGTGATGGCCACAACGTCAGCGCTGGTGGATTTGATGGTGGTGATGACTTCGTCTAGCTTGTTGTTGAGGGAGGTAACGTTGGAGAGTAGCAGGGTTGGCAGGTTGTACCACTGGCGCGGCACTTCGATGTGTTTGTAGTCCTTGGCATGCTTGGGTTTGGTATTTCTCCTGGTGGTGGTGATCACTGGTATGTTATGTGTCACTCGTGAACTTTTCCTGGTACTGCG
>NW_026110398.1:42500-90000 GCF_024679095.1 Eriocheir sinensis | reverse complement strand
TCTTTCCTACTTCCTATTCTTCTTTTTCCCCTCTCTGCTCCTTCTTTCTTCTATTCACTCCTTCGTATTCTTCTGTTCTTTCCTTCCTCCACCCTATACTCACCCCTCTCATCGACCTCCTGTTTTCTTCCTTCTCCATTTCTTCCCTCTCCCTCACTTCCTTTTATCAAGCCAGCCTCATATTAATCCTTTCAGACCTTAATGAAACATCCCTAACTCCATTACCATTATCATTATCATTTTTATTGTTATTATATATATTCTATAATTATTATTGCTTTGCTCCTCCTCGGTTCGTGTTTCCTACCCTCGTCTTCATTCCACGTTCTCTTTGCCCATCATCCTCCGGGGCTCCTCAAACTAAGAGGGCACTGCCTTGTAGCGGATGCCCGGCCGCTGTTTAATCTCCGTCTCAAGTTCTTTCCTATCACATGCTCGCGTCCGTTTGGTTTAATCTGCATAATGATACACTTGCCGAGGCCCAGTGCGTCCTGTGTGCCATGGGCGGGTGTGAGAGAGAGAGAGAGAGAGAGAGAGAGAGAGAGAGAGAGAGAGAGAGAGAGAGAGAGAGAGAGAGAGAGAGAGAGAGAGAGAGAGAGAGAGAGAGAGAGAGAGAGAGAGAGAGAGAGAGAGAGAGAGAGAGAGAGAGAGAGAGAGAGAGAGAGAGAGAGAGAGAGAGAGAGAGAGAGAGAGAGAGAGAGAGAGAGAGAGAGAGAGAGAGAGAGAGAGAGAGAGAGAGAGAGAGAGAGAGAGAGAGAGAGAGAGAGAGAGAGAGAGAGAGAGAGAGAGAGAGAGAGAGAGAGAGAGAGAGAGAGAGAGAGAGAGAGAGAGAGAGAGAGAGAGAGAGAGAGAGAGAGAGAGAGAGAGAGAGAGAGAGAGAGAGAGAGAGAGAGAGAGAGAGAGAGAGAGAGAGAGAGAGAGAGAGAGAGAGAGAGAGAGAGAGAGAGAAAATTAATCCTCTTCTAACTGAATCTACCACTTTGTTCTTTATTAGCACCTACAATCTGCCTGCCTACCCTGTCCTGTACTACCTCAAGGTTTTCAAGCCCTTAACTGTTCATGTCATGCATTTTAACCCATTTGTGAGGCCTGGTATTGCCTTGTCAATCTCGCCCTCACGTATCCGTTTGCTCTGCACCTCACCACACTCCCTGGTCTTCCTACCCACTGGTTTGCCCTTGAAATTGTCCTGCTTCGTTCTGTCTGTCCCACTCTCGTCTACTATGATTCCTAGCTATTTGTATGAACTGTTGTATGTTACTTATTAAATAAAAATAAACTACAAGACACTTTTGATTACTGAACCTCTTCTGTTGATGATTCCTCCTCCTGTGATGACAACCTTTCACACATGGATGTATCTTGGTATTGGAGATAATGCTGGTGCTTGTGGGTGGTGAGTCTTGATGGTTGCTAAGATTCCCAGCAGTGTCTTGCCCTGTAAAATGGTGAGCAGCCAATATACAAACAAATATATGCATTTGGTTAACTGTGGCCAGGCTCCCCGCAAGCTTTCTTCACTTAATTTATATCTATACAGTTTGTCTATTTTATTCACTGTCCATTTCCATCTATCTGTTCAATTGTTGGGGGAGAGCAGAAATATATCTGGTAGGAGAACCTTCCCAAAAGATTATATTTCTGCTACTGGTGACAGGTAAAGTATGCAAGATCAGATATCAATTTCAGTGCCACAGCATTAGAACAGGAGGAGGATTACTTAAATGTCATGAAAGAAAGGATGAAGGGTTAACTGACAGTGTGAAGAAGTGGAACAGCTTGATGGAAGACGTACCAAGATGCAGGAAAAAAATAGATATTACTGGAAACAGACACCCAACAATAAGTTTAACATTAAAATATAAACAGGGCTATACACTATTGGATCAAATGGATGTTGTGAAGAGATTGATGTAAAAGAACTGTGTGATGACAAGGTGAGGCCGGAGATGGTGGGCTGGTGAAGGGGAGTTTGAGGGACCATCATTTTGCAGGAAAAGTAAATGAATCAAACATGAGAAGAGGAAAATCGGAGGACATGACCTAGTTGTTTTGGTGGAGGCAACAGGATTTTGTTAAGACAGCTTAGGAACAGCAGCAGTATCGGTAGAATTACTATTAAAACCGAGGCGAAATAAGAATTTAACGTGTTCGCTATGCGTTGGCTATCTGTCACGATATTGCCTGAATTATCAGTTAATGGCCCAATCCCACTTCGAATCTCTTTTTGTTGTTTAAATATTTAAAAAACTTTTAGGATCTGACTCAATTTACTGCAATGTTTACTTGTACCTCCGTTTAGCCTGTTTCATTAAACTTTGACTTGTTGTGACTATTACACAGTACATACATGCATACTTTTACAAATTTACATGATACACACATACTACATGGTCCCTATGTAAAATTATCTCCATACTTCATAGTCACTATGTAAAATTATCTCCCTCCTTCTGCCCTTCCGCAAAACTCTTTACACATTAGGTTGTGTAAATTTGGAAGGAAATTAATACAAGGTGCAATTTCAGTTGATAATTAAGTAAACATGCATTAATTAATTTTCTTCAACTTTGCAAGCTCTGTACTCTGTAGTCTGTACTCTGAACTATGAGTCTGTGAATCTGTAATGCATAAAATATATCCTCCACATCCTGTTTGTGTGGGGTGCGGATGCGGATGCGGATATTTATTTTATCACAAATGCGGATGCGGATGCAGGTGTTTCATTCATCTGAACTGCGGATGTGGATGCGGATGCAGGTGTTTCATTCATCTGAACTGCGGATGTGGATGCGGATGCAGATGTTTCATTCATCTGAACTGCGGATGTGGATGCGGATGCAGATGTTTCATTCATCTGAACTGCGGATATGGATGCGGATGCAGATGTTTCATTCATCTGAACTGCGGATGTGGATGGGGATGCAGATGTTTCATTCATCTGAACTGCGGATATGGATGCGGATGCAGATGTTTCATTCATCTGAACTGCGGATGCGGATTTGAAAAATTATGCAGATGTTCCGCGGATGCGGATATCCGGTACATGACTAATTTGTGTTTAAAGATGAGGTTAAATCAAAGGCTGAGAAGGTGCATGAGGAGCTGGGATCAGTTGTTGACACGATTCGTGCGAGCACGCTGAATCCAGTTTGGCTGAGGTGGCGAAGAGAGGCAGGAAAGTAAAGAAGAATCTCCTAGCTGTGAAAGCTTCTACCCAGGAAAAGAAGGCAACATATGTGAAGGATGAAGTCTCCCAGGCGTTGAATGGCATTGAAATAACTGATTCAAGATTCACAAATGGAGGTAATATTGTCATGAACTTTGACAATGAGAACACAAGGGAAGAGGCTGCTCAAAAATTGGAGTCTGTTGAGCAAATTAGTATAAAGAGTGTTGGAGAAATGAAACCAAAGATCATGATATGCAATGTGCACAAAGAGGAGACCAAGGAAAAAATAAAAGAGACCATCTTAGACCGCAATGAGTTCTTACGCACAAATCAGGGCGTTGAGAATAAAATTGAGCTGATTTTTAGTATTTCTGCAGCTGGCGGCACGATGCACTATGTTTTGAGGTGCGACCCAACTGTGAGAGAGAGCTGATTTACAAGAATCACGACAATTTAAAATTAGAATGGGGAATATACACAGTGAGAGATAGATACCATGCAATTATATATTATCATTGTCAGAGATACGGCCGTCTTGAGGCCAAAAGAACTGCTAAGAACAATGTAGAAGCCCCAAAATGTTATAAATGCGCTGGCGATCATAAATCAAAGAAGTGCACCATGGCTGAGAAGAAATGCATAAATTGTGTGAAGTACAAGAAGCCTGAAATCAACCACTTGGCGAATGACCAGTGTTGTGTGGTTCTTCAGATTGAAATTGAAAGAATTCGTAACATAACCGATCATGGCTATTAATCACAGACTTACATACTAGACTGCGCGTCCCCCATCTCCCTGTATTGTGTTGAATGAAGCACCGTGGGTGTGCCCAAGATCTAAATGAATTTATTGAGACCTTGGGCAGGACGGACAGCGCGGCGATATTACACGCATTTCTCTCTTGATTTAACTGTTTCTCCATTCCTTTCACAAGCCTATGATTGATAACGCTTATAGACAGCTTTCATCTCTGTGAGGCGAGAAAACTTTAGAGAAGACAAAACATCCGTATATAGTGTCAGGCTGTGTCCCGCCGCCATGTATTTCCTGCGTTGCCTTTGTAAAGTTGTTTTCGCTTCCTCGCCTCAAGGATGTCAGTTCGCTTAAGGGCTATTACACTGGGCAAATTTTCCGTGGATCTTCAGTCAAACCACGATTTCCGCTGGCGTGGTTCTCCTTTCCGTGGTTTTCTGACGTCCACGATCTTTCAAAGCTACGGTATATTTCACCAAAGGACGACGGTATTACTCACCATCATCATCAGCAGCAATAACAAGAAACAAATGAGAACCACGCTAGCGGAAATCGTGGTTTGACTGAAGATCCACGGAAAATTTGCCAAGTGTAATAGCCCCTTAAGCGAACTGACATCCTTGAGGCGTGTGTGAGAGCGAAAACAACTTGCAGTGAACAGCAGTAGAACCATATGGCGGGACACAGCCTGACGACACTATATACAGATGTTTGTTCTCTGTTCTAAATGTTTCCTCGTTACTTTCGCGTGTTGTAAGTGACTGATAATGTGGATAGACACCCAAACAGACCCCCGTGCTCTCCCTTCCCTGAGTAAGGCGAGATGCGAGGCGTGAAAAAAGTTGGAAAGTTTCGTTTAGTCGGTGCAAGATCTGTGGTCATATGCCGGAGAGAGACAGAAGGGGAAGGAATTATAGGAGAAGGGAACAGATCCCAGGAGACGGGACACAACCCCCGATTAATATCTGGTACCCATTCATTGCTGGGTGGACAGGGGCGTAAGGTATCGGAAAAGCCGCCCAAATTTTTCCACCCCTCCCGGGAATCGAACCCGGGCTCTCTCGGTTGTGAGCCGAGTGTGCTAACCACTGCACTACGAAGTCCCAAACGACGGGCGGAAAGCAGAACGTTATATTTATTCATTTTAAGGCAGAGGAGACAATCCAAATGTAGAACGAAAATAATCTTTCCGCCAAAATACCGACTCTGAAGAAGAAACGAATACTTGAACACTTGACAACCTTCCACACAAAAGCAGCTTCCATACAAACCTACCTCCAAACATCTCTCCCAAACCCGTCGAACCCAGAACGGTAAGTAGGCGGCGGGGATAGGCGGTGGCTGAGTGGTAGCGTGCTGGGCCCACATTCACCGCGTGATGGACGACGCGGGTTCGAATCCCCACGCTACCACCTCGGAGTTTTCAGTCACCGTCGATTGGCTTAAAACTACCCACATGCTGTCCTGAAGACCACCCATCAACCCGGATTCTAGAGGAAACCGTCCAAGTGAATCACGAAGGAGTTCCGGAAGGCAGCATGAGCCAAGAGAAGATGGAGCCACTATAAACACTTGCCTGCGCCATGACGGGCTGGTGCCAACTACCCTCCAGGCCCCTCAAGAGAGCCTACCGGCGCTATAGGCGTACACGTAAAAAAAAAAAAAAAAAGGTGGTGATACAAATACCTGAATACCCAACAGCCTTCCACGCACTTAACTATACCTCAAGGCCACGCACTGTCCATATTCCGAAACCTAGGCACACACCTTTGACAAGGCGTTTGTAGAAGTTGTGGGGAGCATTTCCAGGGGCATTAGTTTTATGACCTTGGTGGTAGTGATGACTTTTTTGATTAGGCCTCGATTGACCTCCTTTTCGGCCTTTGGAAATAACTGATGTGAGAGGCGAAAGCGTTTGAGGATAGGCCTACTGGCTCTATACATACGGCACCGAGGCATCACTACAGTCAACAACTTACCTTCCCAATAAAAATAACTCCAAATACCTATCCCAAACCTGTCCAAGCTATAACGGAAGTACATAAAGGAAGCGATATAAATACCTGAACACCCGACAGCCTTTCACGCACTCAACTACCGTCACCTCGTTCAGAATGGCGTCGCGTAGTTTTTCAGGTTTCTGCCCTCCGTGGCCCTCTCGTCAGCCTGGGAGCCGATCATCCAAGTTGCTGTGTTTTTACTTTACTGTGGTTCTCGGGTGAGAATTTTGATATCACGGTGGGGGTACAACAGGCAGGCCTCAGGTGACCACTGCGACGCCAGAGAGATGGTTGACAACAATCACTTTCTTCCTTGTTAGATCGTTCAAGTTCCTACGCTTTTATTTCATTGTGGTTCTCGTAAGAAATTTGATATCTCAGTGTTTTAGCATTCTGATGCCCAAGTTTCAACCCAGCCTCATTAAACTGTAAAAACGTAAACACACTATTCAACAATCACGGTACAAATCGGTATTACACGTCAACTTTGCCAACATGACTAACTAATGCTGAGGTAGTTAGATCATTAGGAAGTTAGTTAGATTAGGAAACCCGCGGAACTTATGGGTGAGTCCTGTTGGTGAGTGATAGGTACAACTCACGAGTCACCACCAGCGTCACGTCCCAAGGCCAGCGATAGTTAGCTTAATCAAGTACTACACAAGATGCATTTACCCAGGCTGTCACAACTTGTTACGATGCACATTAAGCTTCGGTTCTATAGGCTTCCACATATTATCCAACATGACTGAATTACACACACACACACACACACACACACACACACACACACACACACACACACACACACACACACACACACACACACACACACACGCACACTGGCTAGATGAATGTAGATATGGAGACGGGACTATTAGAGGTTAGCTCGGGCCCTGAAGACTACAAATAGGTAAATGCAAATAGGTAAATACACACACACACACACACACACACACACACACACACACACACACACACACACACACACACACACGCACACACACACTAAAAAATATGTATACGAGGCCCTCCAGATAACTTACATTGGTATAAGTGGTGCCGGTAACGCCCAGGTAACACCCAGTCACCAACTCCTGCAAGTCTTGAGTAAGCGATCCACTCTGCTGCAACACATCCCTCCTCTCCCTAACCTGCTGAACAACTGGCAACCAAAACCGGGTATGAAAGGAACCTCTGGCAACTTATTAGGCTTGAGTTGACCAGATCGCCGTCAGAGGAGATAGTTAACAAAATTATGACTTTCCACCTTGTTAGATCATTCAGGTTGCTGTGTTTTTACTTCACTGTGGTTCTCGTGGGTAAGAATTTTGATATCACGGTGGGGGTACAACAGGCAGGCTTCAGATGACCACAGCGACGCCAGAGAGAGATAGTTGACAACAATCACTTTCTCCCTGTTACATCGTTCAAGTTCCTGCGTTTTTACTTCATTGTGGTTCTCGGGTAAGAATTTTGATTTCAGTGTTTTTAGCATTCTGATGCCTAAAATGGCTATTACACTGGGCAAATTTTTCGTGGATCTTCAGTCAAACCACGATTTCCGCTGGCGTGGTTTTCATTTGTTTCTTGTTATTGCTGCTGCTGATGATGGTGAGCAATACCTTCGTCCTTCGTTGAAAACTACTGTAGCTTCGGAATATCGTGGACACGTCAGGAAACCACGGAAATATGAGAACCATGCCAGCGGAGATGGTGGTTTGATTGAAGATCCACGGAAAATTTGCCCAGTGTAATAGCCCCTTAAGTTTCCCCAACCCAGCCTCATTGAGCTGTTAACTTGGCAATGAGAAAACGATCGTCGGTCTTCCCAGCACGACTGCCAATTTAACTTCATTTTTCCTTATATTGTATTATGCGTTTCATAAAGAAATACAGATAATTAGAATGTGCACTAGAGTTTCTGCACATAAACCCCAGTTCAAATTCCACAAAACTTGAAGCACCTTAGAATTGGAAGCAACACGATCCGAAGCAGAGAGTGAGCAGTTCTCATCTCCGCGGGAAAGAAAAAATAGTGTCTGTTTATCTGATCTACATCGCTGCTGCCATTGACGATGTACCGATGGAAAAGAGAGGCTAATGCTATTTGTTGCAATGAAAAAGTGCCCTGTTCACATAATCTACACCACTCCTGCCACTGACAATATACCGATGGAAAACAAAAGGAGAATGCATTTTCTTGTAAAACATATTTATTTTGACGGACATAACATGACATGTACACGTATATACACAGAGGAAAGTTGTTCGGGCGTGTGAAGGATCTGTTGCGTTCATTCTCCCGTCGAGGACGCCAGGCCGCGGGGAGCCCGACGCCATGAGCCCCTGACGCCTGCATCGCCCACACGCCTCCGTCCCCCACGCCCGCACGCCCACCCCACGCCCCTTCTCCGCTGCAGGGTTACCAGTTATGAAAACTACCTCATTACACAATTCCCAAGTTCTCATTACCATTTTTTACGAGAACTTATTTAGTTATCTAATATTATGACATCATGCACTTGAAATACATAACCTTCCTTGAGAATTAGCACACACTGTTTACTTTTAGGCTGTGCAGGATAAAGTAATCGAGCAGAGCAGCCGATTCAGATTAAAATACGAAACCTCACTGAGTGACTCCTTTTGAAGTTCCCAAACAGATTTCTCTTCTTCCCAAGTCAACCCAGCTCGGCACGGTAATGAAAAGTGGCAGACGGCAACCATAGACTTCAGCGGGTGACGTACCTAATTTGGGGGTGGGGGGTTTGGGGTTGCCAGGGGGGTGTGGTCCCCCGGCGGGTGGGGGAGGAGGGGGTTTCACAGCCAAAAAATTTCTTTCAAACAATAAATGCTCGCTGTCACATAATAAACATCCACCTGACCTGAATGTTGTTGCTGGCTAATGGAGATGTTTTAGTGATGACACAATAGCAATGATAATTCTGAACTTATATATATATATATATATATATATATATATATATATATATATATATATATATATATATATATATATATATATATATATATATATATATATATATATATATATATATATATATATATATATATATATATATATATATATATATATATATATATATATATATATATATATATATATATATATATATATATATATATATATATATATATATATATATATATATATATATATATATATATATATATATATATATATATATATATATATATATATATATATATATATATATATATATATATATATATATATATATATATATATATATATATATATATATATATATATATATATATATATATATATATATATATATATATATATATATATATATATATATATATATATATATATATATATATATATATATATATATATATATATATATATATATATATATATTCTTCACGACCGTAATGTATTTTAATGATATGATTTGCGCGAGAGAACCAAAGAACGGGTCGATGGAGGCCAGGCAGCGTGTATATTTCCCTTCTATGTACGGGGATGTATGCCCATTTTGAACAGGTCAGGTTAGGTTGTTAGGTATAGTTGGAGTCAATTTAGGTAATTTTGAGTGAAATCACAATGATTGTTGTTGTTGTATTTTCGCCAGCACGATGGCTGGCTGGGCTATGAAAGAGCCCTACAGAGGTGGTTGTCTGAAGGGGCTATAATGACCCCGTCAGAAGGGGGAAGGTGCTGACAGACTGACTCAATCGGCTTACGTCAGTCGAGCTGACCGTCGGTTGTCGACGAAGACTGGCGTTCTCCTGTGACAGAGTATTTTCCAGGACACCCCGTGGTTAGTTTCGAAGTTATAGCCACCCTTGAACAGGGAGGTTACGTTAGATTAAGTAGAAGTTATATTCCAGTTTTGAGGGAATCACAATGAGAGTATTATCCAGAACACCCGTGGTTAGTTTCGCTTCTACAGCCCAGCGTCTTGACTCAGGGAACACATACCCGTAGAGAGATTGGGAATATGCGGCCGGCAACCATCAAATTTCCAAGAAGGAAAACAAGACGATAAAAGCTAAATTCGTTGGCCCATAGCATCAGAGAAACAATAGAATACAACCACGAAAGTCACCGATGAGACTGACCTGACTGCAATGACATAATAAGCGATTAGTGACACATCAAACAGCCTTTTATTATGGTTATGGATACCTTTGTTGTTTTATTGTATTTTTTTAATCATCGCTTTAATAACTGACGACTCAAAAGTAAATGTTGGTTGGCTATACGACAGACAAAGCGTAAGCGAGGATTAGGTTTTGTACATCGCTGGACGCCGGAAGCAACGACTCGTAAGCCCGTATTCTTAAACGTCTCAGTTCGCCTGTTTGAAAAGCTTCGCATAGAAGTTGCTAGGCCTTTCATGGACTGTTCTGTGATGCCAGGGATAGTTTGACACCACTCCCTGCATCCTCTCCACACACCACTCACCACCCACGCACACGCATCGTAACTTTCACCCACTCCTCTCCACTACTAATTCTTCGGCAGAGGAAGAGGAGGAAAGGAGGAGGAGACGGTATCGCTATCAAAAACCTATCCTGAGGTACTCCAAATGCCAGGAAGACGAGGCTATGCAGGAGGCACCGCGTCGCGCAGCCCTTGGTCTCCTTAAGCCGTACCACACGAAGTCGGTCAAACCCTCGACTATCCTCAAGGCTAAACCAACACCGGGGTCACATAGAAGTCGCCCAGCCACCACCAAAGCCACGCCCGCCGCCCACGCCCGCCCCCAGCCGCCCGTGGGTCCTAGAAGCGTGGAAGGGCGGTTGAACTGCTGCGGGTTGGGTAAAGTGTCGATGAGCTCCGCCATGACGAAGAGAGAGAGGCGAACGTGGTGGTGGATTTTGGAGTCCCTCTTGTTGATCATCTCCACCAGTTCGTTGACGGGGTGCTCGCAGCGGTTCTGTGGGAAGAAGAAGACCGTGAGGAGGAGGAGGAGGAGGAAGAGGAGAGAGGGAGATAGAGAAAAGGATAAAGGGGTCGAGAATGAAGAGAAAAAGGGAAAGGAAAAGAGAAAGATAAGGATGAAGAAGAAGAGGAGGAGGAGAAGGAGGAGGAGGAGGAGGAGAGGAAGGAGGAGGAGGAGAAGGAGGAGGAGGAGGAGAGAAATTGAAGAGAGAATAAGAATGAAACGAGAAGGAATAGGAAGAGAAGAGGGGAGGAAAGGGTATAGCAGTAGTAGTGTACTATAGTCTGTTCAAAGTCAGAGTTCCTCTGGCGCCTAGGCAGCATTTTTAACGACGCACCTGATTGTCTGGGCTCCCCTCGGTTCTCGCCCTGGTTGGTTCTTCCTCTCCGCCTCTCGTGGAGGCGACAGTCACTCAGACAAGTCAGACATGCTCTTGGTGGTAAATGTTTCTTATATTATTTGCCTCGGGTCACATTGTACAAGATAGGCTGGGCAGTTATACTTAACACCGTTATACGAAGCAGTGATTGCAGACCATAAATATGCTTGTCACAACTCATTAAAACAAAAAGTAAACAAATCAGGACGAGTATAAGTGAAGGAACGGGTCTGAAACGTTTGTAACACTTTCACATATTTGCAGCAAATATTGAGTCAGTGCTGATACAAACCATTGCATGCTATAAAGAATCAGGAGCGTCATTACAAACGCTGCCTAGGGGCCAGAGGAACACCTACTTTGAACACTTTTTTAATGGCTCCGTGCAAGAGCAATGATGAAATGGGAAGAAGAGAAAAAAGATGAAAAGAAGGGAGAGAGGGAGGAAAGAAGCAAGTTCCGCTTTCGTCATCGGCCGCCATCAACACAGCCGTCTCCCCTCAACATAACCTCGCCTCTCTTCACCATCTCACATTGTCCTTAGCACAACATTTCTCTCTCGATGCACCATCAGCTGCATTTTTTTTTGTTTGGGTTAAACTGTTGGTTTGGACGCAACCATCGGTGTGGCGAGAGCCCGTCCTGGTCCGGACCTGGCGGCCCCAAGGAGAGCACCGCCTCCTTCTGCACTTGGGGAACCCCCACCCCACGAGGCCGTGTTGCTCTGGCCACCGAGCCACTCCTCCGCCACCACGACCACGGCGGCCCTCACCACGCCCTGGCCGTCCACGCCAGCAGCAGCAGGAGGGAAAACGCCACCACCCTCCACCGCGGACTGCACGACCCACCGCGGCGATGTGTGTGTTCGTCCTGTCTTCATCGTCGTCTTTGTCAGACCTGCGGCTCCTCCCACCGCCACAGTCACCTGTATGTTCGTCCTGTCTTCATCGTTGTCTTTGTCCCGACTCGCGAGTCAACTGTATGTATGTCATCGTGTGAATGGGGCCGCTGCCCCGCCGCTGCCGACGCCCTCCCCCTTGGCAAGGACGGTGTATCATCATCATCATCATCATAAATGTGGGGCCGCTGCCCCGCCGCCCTGTCGACGCCTTGGCAAGGACGGTGTATCATCATCATCAGGTGAATATGGGGCCGCTGCCCCGCCGCCCTGCCGACGCCCTCCCCTTGGCAAGGACGGTGTATCATCATCATCATCATGTGAATACCCTGCCGCCCCTGTCGACGCCTTGGCAAGGACGGTGCATCATCATCATCGTGAATATGGGGCCGCTGCCCCGCCGCCCCTGCCGACGCCCTCCCCTGGCAAGGACGGTGTCATCATCATCATCATGTGAATATGGGCCGCTGCCCCTGCCGCCCTGCCGACGCCCTCCCCTTGGCAAGGACGGTGTATCATCATCATCATCATGTGAATATGGGGCCGCTGCCCTGCCGCCCTGCCGACGCCCTCCCCCTTGGCAAGGACGGTGTATCATCATCATCATCATGTGAATATGGGGCCGCTGCCCCCGCCGCCCTGCTGACGCCCTCCCCTTGGCAAGGACGGTGTATCATCATCATCATCATCATGTGAATATAGCCGCTGCCCCTGCCGCCCCCTGCCGACGCCCTCCCCTTGGCAAGGACGGTGCATCATCATCATCATCATCATCATGTGAATATGGGGCCGCTGTCCCCACCGCCCTGCCGACGCCCTCCCCTTAGCAAGGACGGTGTATCATCATCATCATCATGTGAATATGGGCCGCTGCCCCGCCGCCCTGCCGACGCCCTCCCTTGGCAAGGACGGTGTATCATCATCATCATCATATCACCATCATGTGAATATGGGGCCGCTGTCCCCGCCGCCCTGCCGACGCCCTCCCCTCTGCAGCGGCAGCTAAGTGCCCCGTCATCATCTGAGCCTGTCCATGGGTGTGGGGTCCTCCTCCCCTTCCCCAGACCCAGGCGAGGTAAGGAGGTAAGAAGGCAAAGAGGAGGAAAAATCCGGTAGTTTAGTAGAAGATAGAGGAGGTGGGAAATGAGCAGGAGGAGGAGGAGGAGGAGGAGAAAGAGAGAAAAAAATTGTCGGTTTAGTAGAAGAAATAGAAGGGTGGAAGCTGGCAAGAGGTAAAGGAGGAAGAAGGGAGGAGAGGAGGAGGAGGAGGAGGAGGAGGAAGACCATGAACACGGGAAGCCATCTCAGAAAGCAGAAAGGAAGGAGTAGAAAGAGAGAGACGGAGAAGAAGAGGAATAGGAGGAGGAGGAGGAGGAGGAGGAGGAGGAGGGGGTTGTTGATTTGACCTTATAGTGGGTCCCGCTAGCCAGGCATGCGGGCTACACACACACACACACACACACACTTTATCAAATGAAAAATCTTGCGTGTCAAACGTATAGTTCCTCATGTATTTGTTATTGTTTGTAAAGGTTGTGAGAAGGTTAGAAGAATGAAGTGTTTGTGTGTTGCTTACTCGATAATTTTACTTTTACTCTCCTGCTTTTAATCTGTTTTCATGGATTGTTAGAGGTTTGAATAGTGCCATTTGTGTTAGCTATACTTTGTTTAGTTTTTCACGTGTTTATTAGTATTTGTATTGTTTGTGGGAGGGTTAGAAGAATGATATGTTTGTGTGTTGCTTGCTCGAGATTTTTTACTTTCTCTCGCTTTTTATCAGTTTTTTTAATGGCTGGGTTAGTTGTTTAGGGAGTCACTTTATTTTGTTGTTAGCATTTCTTTGTTGAGTCTTCCTTGTGTTGGTCGTTTAGTGATTATTTCGAGATGCATATGAGATCGATGTGTATGTTTTTTTTTTTTTTTACAAATAAGGAGGCAGCTCAAGGACACAAAAAAAACAATAATAAAAAAAGCCCGCTACTCGCTGCTCCTAAAAAAGAATCAAAAGAGGTGGCCGATAGAGAGGTCAATTTCGAGGAGTATTGTGTTAGTCTAATATTATTTGGACCTTTAAACAGTTTTTTTTTTATAATGGTTAATTGATTAGATAGGGAGTGTTTTGTTGTTAGTATTTCTTTGTTGAATCTTCTGTGTTGGTCTTTTAGCGGAGGTGGTTGTGAGGGAGGTATGAGATCGATGTGTGTGGTGGTCAGTATTTTAGTGTTTTTATTAATTTTTCATGCGTGTTCTTCTTCTTTATTGGTTATATATTTTACGAGCTCCACGCATTTTTAGGTCGTATGTCTTCCTTTGTACAAGCCTCGGCGATGTGTGTATTGATTTTCAGCAGGGCTCCCTTTCTATATTAATTTTTCACTAAGTTCTTTTTAATGAATAAATGTTTTAACTCGTGCATTTTCAGCTGTCATTTCTCCTTTTTTATAGTTTACCTTGATATGTCGATTACTTTGAAAGTCATGCTAACGATTGACATGGCTCCATTTTTTTCCTTTATTCTTTTTTAATAAGTTTTCGTTCATGGTTAGATATTTTAACTCATTTTCAGTTGTCAGTTTTCCTTTCTACAGTTTGCCTCGTATAGTCTATTGTATTTCACATTTAACGATGGCATTTCTCTTTCTTTAGTATCTCTTTCCATTTTCGTTTTTAATAATCTCAGTTTTACGATTATATATCTTAACTCGTGCACATTCATTTCGCTATCTTCCTTTGTACGGTTCGCGTCGGTCGGGTTTTAAGTCAAGGCTTTAATCAGGCTACACGAACAGTTGACTTGCCTTCTTTTCCTCATCTCTTTTCGCTGTTGTTTTTTTAATTAGATTTCATTGATCGTTTGTAGTGTTTTGCGTCTCTGGCTATTCGTTTGTGTTCGTGTCAGAGTCCAGCCAGGCACGTTTTTCAGGAAGTTTGTGTTGAATCTTTACTCTAATTCTTTCCCTTTGTGTGTGTGTTGAATGTTTGTTCGTCGGCTGATATTCCAGTGTGTTTTTCAGGCAGTTTATGTTGAATATTTGCTCTCGTACTTTTCTCTTTTTTGTGTGTGGAATTTCCATCGCCGGCTGCTTTTCCAATATGTTTTAGGGTCAGTTTCCCTCGCCAATGCCAATCGTGTTCTCCTTGCAGCCGAGGTAAACAAAGAGACGAAATAGTTTATATTTTATTATTCGAAAAGCAAATTCTAAACGTGCGTTACGTGTATGCACTATTGTAACAAGGGTTCCTGATCATAGTGAACGGGACATAAGCGACGAAATGTTTGAGAATATTTTTACATATATATTTCTTAATAGATATTATTATTACTATTTTTTTACGGTTTGCCTGTGGCGCCGGTAGGCATTCTTGGCGGGGCCTGGTGGTCGGTCCCAATCCGTTATGGCGCAGGCAAGTGTTTAGAGTGGCGCCATCTTGCTTGGCTTATGCTGCCCCCCTGGACCTCATCTTAGATCCTTTCTTTTAGAGAGAGAATCTAGAGTCCCGGTTGATAATAGGTCTTCAGGACAGCATGTGGGTAGTCTTAAGCCACTCGGCGGTGACTGAAAAATCTCAACTTGTGGGGGCGGGCGGGACGCGAACCCACATCCTGCTGGACGCCGCGACCGCACGCTAACCACTCAGCCACCGCGTCGTAAGACTATTATTAGGCTCATAAAACTAGCCATGGAAGTACTAACACAACCTCTACCAAAGCCTTATCAAATTTATGTGTGAGCCCCGAAACCTTTAAGAATATGGGCCACATGTATTGGCAGCCGTATAATATTAAATCAAAACTATCACTTCCATGGAGGTACCCACAACGTATACGAAAATCTTATCCAGTGTGAGTGTTTAAACCCCGAAATGCTTGAGAATACGGGCCTCTCATGTATTAGACAGCCACCCAGTGTTAAACAAGAAGAGTAACGTGGCGGAAACAGCCGGAAAAGGAGGAGGAAGGAGGCGTGAAGGAGCGCAAGTTAAAGTCCCTCACTGATACTGTCACTAAAACGAGCCAGCAGGGACGGTATTCTCAGACTCAGCCACCTCTCACATCAACTCTTTCCAAAGGCCAAAAAGGAGTTCAGTCGGGTCCTCATGAGTGTTTCTTTATGTTCAGGGTACAGAAGTAGGGTCAAACTATCACCACGGTCATGAAACTACCCGTGAAAACCCTCAAACTCCTACGAAAGCCATGTCAAATTATGTGTGCTTGGGCGCCGAAATGTTTAAGAATATGACCCCGGGAAGGAAAAAAGGGGAAGGATGGAAGGCAATTGTGACAGCAGGCAGAGAGAGAGAGAGTATTCATTTCCGGGCGTGAATAGCGACGTAATGTCAAGATGCTGCGCTAAAGAGATTCAATGATGAGTAGATGCGATGACCTTGCTGTTAAGGGGATGATTCTTTCTCTTTGCTGTCTCTAACCGTTCCCTTCTTCCACTTAACGTTTCTTTAATTCAAGCAACGTTCCTTCTCTTTATTCAACGCTCATTCCTTCGACCAACGTTCCTCTTTTCATTCACTAACTCAGATGTCGTTTCAACCAAAGTGTTTTCCCTTCAACCAACGTTCTTTCCCTTCTCCCAACGTTTTTCCCTTCAACCAACGTTTTTCCCATCACCCAACGTTCATTTCCTTCACCCATCTTTTTTTACTTTCACCCAACTTTCTGTCCTTTCACTCAACGTTCTTTCCCTTTACCCAACGTTCTTTCCCTTCACCCAACGCTTTTTTCCCTTCACCCAACGTTATTTACCCAAACACACACCTTTGTTACCATAAACCCACCTTATTTACACTTCACCCAACGTTCTTTCCCTTAACCCAACGTTTCTTTCCCTTCACCCAACGTTTCTTTCCCTTCACCCAACGTTCTTTCCCTTCACCCAACGTTTCTTTCCCTTCACCCAACGTTCTTTCCCTTCACCCAACGTTTCTTTCCCTTCACCCAACGTTGCTTTCCCTTCACCCAACCTTTTGTCCCTTCACCCAACGTTGCTTTCCCTTCACCCAACATTATTTCCCTTCACCCAACGTTTCTTTCCCTTCACCCAACGTTCTTTCCCTTCACCCAACGTTTTCTCCCTTTACCCAACCTTCTCTCCCTTCACCCAGCGTGCTTTCCCTTCACCCAACGTTCTTTTACTTCAACCAACGTTTTTTCCCTTCACCCAACGTTCTTTCCCTTCACTCAACGTTGTTTAATTTCACCCAACGTTCTTTTCCTTCACACAACGTTCTTTCCCTTCACCCAACGTTTTTTCTCCACCCAACGTTCTTTCCCTTCACCCAACGTTCTTTTCCTTCACCCAACGTTCTTTTCCTTCACCCAACGTTCTTTCCCTTCACCCAGCGTTCTTTTCCTTCACCCAACGTTCTTTTCCTTCACCCAACGTTCTTTCCCTTCACCCAACGTTCTTTTCCTTCACCCAACGTTCTTTCCCTTCACTCAACGTTCTTTCCCTTCACCCAACGTTCTCTCCCTTCACCCAACGTTCTTTCCCTTCACCGAACGTTCTTTCCCTTCACCCAACATTCTTTCCCTTCACCCAACATTCTTTCCCTTCACCCAACGTTCTTTCCCTTCACCCAATGTTTTTTTCCCTTCACCCAACATTTTCCCCTTCACCCAACGTTTTTTCCCTTCACCCAACGTTTTTTCTCCTTCACCCACCGTTCTTTCTCTTAACCCAACGTTCCAGCTTTCCTTGTCACCCTTCCCTCCCCCATCCTTCACCCAGGGTTCTTTCCCTTCACCCACCTAACTGTCCCTTCACTCACTCAACTATTCCCTTCGCTTCACCCGACGTTCCCTTCCTTCACTTACCCAGCTGTTCCTTCCCTTCATTCACCCAATCACGGTTCCCCTCTTCCCTTCCCCCAGCCTCCCCCATCACTTATGCCTCCATCTTGCCACCCAACGTTCTCTCTTCAGCCAGCATTCTCCCTTCCACCCACCATACCCACGTCACCGAACTACCCCCGTCAAGTACTATTTCCCTTCGTCACCCAGAGTTCTCCTTCAGTAACTCAGGATTCACCTTTCACCCAACAATCCTTGAGTCACCCAGTGTCCCTCGTTGTGTAGCCCAACATACCCCAAACTCAGGTCACCCAACATTCCTTCCTTCACCCAAACCGCCATCCGTCAGTCATCCAGTCAGTAGTTTCATATCTACATGGCCATATTCTTCGTGTTCGCCCATGTCATCCAGCGCTGCCTTCGTCCCCCAGCCTTCCTCCGTCACCCAGCGTTCCCTTATCAATATGTCCCTTTTCCTCTCCCCCACGTTATCATGTTACAAATGTCCACTCATGTCAGCCAGCGTTCCCTTATCAACATGTCCCTTTCTTTCCTTTCCCCCACGGTCTCAGGTTACAAATGTCCACTCATGTCAGCCAGCGTTCCCTTATCAACATTTCCCTTTTCCTCTGCCCCACGGTCTCAGGTTAAAAATGTCCACTCATGTCATTCTCGTCTTCTTTGTTATTTTTGTTTATTCACTCCTTTATTTATTCTCTTCTTCCTTTGTCATCTTCGGTTTTTTGCCTCATGTCTACTTTTCTCCATTAACATGTTTCTTTTCCATCCTTCTAACCTCTTCTTCTTCTCTTCTTCTTTGTTATCTACCGTTTCTTTCCTCCTTGCTTTTACTCTTCTCATGTTCCTTTATTCCCTTCTTCCTATTCTTCTTTTCTCCCTTGTCATCATCTGTCTCTGTATTCACATCTCACCGCTATTCTTCTTCCTTCTCTTTGTCACCTTTACACCTTTCCTACCGCTATTATTCTCTCCTCTCCTTTGTCATCTCTTTCTCTACACTCCTTGCGTCCATTCTTCTCGTCTTCCTTTGTCTGTTCTCTCTCACCTGCTGACCCTCTTACCTGCTTTCCCCTTTCACACGCTTCTTTTCCACGTCGTTGTACTCTCTATAGCGTTGTTGGTAGAGTCGTTCGTCATTGTTGGTATTCTTGTATAGCCTCGAAGTTTAGTGTAACGAAGCCCGTATTCTCAGACGATTTCGGGACTCACAACAGCTGTTTCCGAAGGCCACAAGGAGGTTAGTGGAGGAGTGTTTTTCACGTTCATGGTGCAGAAGGGTTCTCAAACTATTGCTAGGCTCATAAAACTACACTTGGAAATGCCAGGCCCATATTCTGACGCTTTCGACTCTCACAACAGCTATTTCCAAAGGCCACAAAGGAGGTAAGTCGGGTTCTCATGAGTGTTTCTTCACGTTCATGGTGCAGAGCCTTGTCAAACTATCAATCGCCTCATAAAACTACCCTTGGAAATACTAAGCCCATATTCTCAGAGGCTTCCGGCACTCACACAACAGCTGTTTCCAAAGGCCACAAGGGAGATTAGTCGGGTTCTCGTGAGTGTTTCTTCACGTTCATGGTGCAGAAGTGTGGTCAGACTATCGCTAGGCTCAAAAAAACTACCCATAGAAATACTAATCGGTCTGCACATGGAAATATTAACAACACCTATACTAAATGCATACTATATGTGGTGTGTGAGCCCCAGAAATGTTTGAGAATACGGATCTTTTGTTTGCTCTTCATCCGCATAGATCATGCATATATACTTCATTGTTTCCTGCGTGTTCTCATGTGTCTATCACCGTCACCAACCCTTTCATGCTCTGGTGTGGACTGAGGCGGCTTATTCCTGCTGTTGCTCCTCATCCACGCATAACACGTACTCTTTCCTTATCTTCTTGTGTCTTCTCTCTTCCTTTCTAATCTTCTATCTTCCTTCCTCCTCCTCGTATAATATATGTAACACCTTTACCAACCCTTGATGCTCTTCCGTCGACCTAGGAAGTGGGAGAGGGAGAGGAGAGAGTGAAGGACGGAGGTAAGGAGGACTAGATGGAGGGAGGGAGGGAGGGAGGGAAGGGGAGAGAAGGAGGGAGGGGGAGAGAAGGAAGGAGGGGAGAGAAGGGAGGGAATATTCTGGACGCTATATTCAGACCCACACACTTCCCTGTCCCCTCCTGTATCCTGTCCCTTCTGTTCTTGTCTCCTTTCTCCTTCTCTGTGTACTTCCTCTGGCAATTATTTCTTAGCATTGTGTCGTAGGAGTTTACTTCTTTGGCGTTACTCTCAAGCCCCATAGAACACACACAAACACACACACACACACACACACACACACACACACACACACACACACACACACACACACACACACACACACACACACACACACACACACACACACACACACACACACACACACACACACACACACACTCTCTCTCTCTTCTCGTCCCCTTTGTCAGTACTCTTTCCCCTTCGCCTTTTAAAATGACATTACCTCCGTTCTCTTCTCCTCTTCCTCCTCCTCCTCCTCCTCCTCCTCCTCCTCCTCCTTGGACTACTTGGACAAACTCGACACGAACAAGTCAACGGGACCCGACAGTTTGTCCCCGCGGTTATTAAAAGAGCTTAAACAACAAATACTTCAACCACTAACTACCATATTCAACCGGTCAGTTCAACTAAACAAGGTCCCGGAAGATTGGAAGATGGCGAACGTAACACCGATTTTCAAAAAAGGAGACAAAAGCGTTGCATTAAACTACAGGCCCATAAGTTTGACATCAGTGGCAGGAAAAATACTCGAAAAGATTATTAGAGATAAACTTGTTAAGTTTCTAGAAAACAATAATATAATCTCCGACACCCAGCATGGCTTCAGAAACAAGCGCTCCTGCCTAACGAATTTATTAGACTTATTCAAAGGTATATATAATAACTGGGATTCACACATCCCAGTGATGTTATATACCTGGACTCAGAAAGCCTTCGACAAGGTACCGCACGAGCGACTCCTTAGAAACTGCACTCGGCGGGCATCGGAGCCAATCTGATCGCGTGGATAAGAGATTGGCTCACTGACAGAAAACAACGAGTACTACTCAGCGGACAGCCTTCCGATTGGCTACCAGTCACTAGTGGAGTGCCTCAAGGGTCAGTGCTGGGACCCATCATCTTTATCATATATATCAATGACCTAGAATCAGGACTGAAATCCACAATATCGAAATTTGCAGATGACACCAAGGTGGGTGGAGATGCCCTCACAAAGACCGACTGCGAAATCATTCAGAAAGACCTCAATCACATTATCGAATGGTCGGAAAAATGGCAAATGTCTTTTAATGTTGACAAATGCAAAGTCATGCACATTGGGTCCCAAAATAGTAACCACACATACATCATGAACGGGAGACCTCTGCAAGCGATGCAGGAGGAAAAGGATCTTGGAGTCACTATCAGCAGTGACCTGAAACACGCGAATCACTGTAAAAAAGCATACAACAAGGCCAACATTATGCTCGGGTTCATAGCGAGGAACTTCAGTGTAAAACACCAGACGTGATGCTATCTTGTATAATTCCATGGTAAGACCGCACCTCGAGTATGCAGTGCAGTTCTGGTCTCCCAATTACAGAAAGGACATTGCTTTACTGGAAAGGATTCAACGACGCGCCACAAAGATGATTCCAACCTTCAGGGCTCAACCGTACGAGGAACGACTCAAGCGACTCAATCTCTTTACATTGGAGAAAAGACGCCTACGAGGGGATATGATTCAAGTCTTCAAGTATCTAAAAAAGTTCAATAACGTCGATTACTCCAAATTCTTTGAACTGCAAACCAACTCATGAACTAGAAATAACGGTTTACCCATTCAGTCGAGTCGATGTAACACAGACATTGGAAGGAGTTTCTTTTCAAACCGAGTCATCCGCCACTGGAACAATCTTCCCTCAGAAGTAGTAAATGCGAATACCATCAACTCCTTCAAATATAGAATCGACCGTCATTTCGCTGCGTCAGGAGTAAACTGAATAACGAGGGGCTTCCATCTGCTTCTCAATATCGAGGTGCTTTCATTTGCTCACCATGCCCCAAGTGGCGGTCGAGCAGATTAAATCACCCAAGCGGGCGACCTCGTAATGAGCCAATAGGCTTTCTGTTGCCTGCATTTCCATGTTTCCATGTTTCCATGTTTCCTCACTTGCATTCCGTCCGTCCCTTCGTCAGCCATCGTCCAGTCATCAGTAACTGTCCCTATTTTTAAAGTCCTTGCTCCTCCTTCACCCTTTGCTCACTCACGTCCACAGTCACTTAAAAGTCTCTCGTTCCTCATCAGCCATGTCTTTTATCTGCATGTAATACCCCTTTGTCAGTTTATGTTCCTTCGGTTCGTGTTCTCCAATGCTTCTCTCTCACAGCATCTATTTCCAAAGGTCACAAAGGAGGTTCGTCGGGTTCTTGTGATGGAGGAGCCTTGTCAGACTATTACTAGGCTCGTAAAACTATCCATGGAAATACTAACACAACCTCTACGAATGATTTCTCATGAGTGTTTTTTTCTTTCACGTTCATGGTGTAGACACTTTGTAAGACTATTGCTAGGCTCATAAAACTTCAACCCATGTAAATATTTAAAAAAAAAAACTCTAGGAAAGCCTTATCAAATGTGTGTGCGTGTGTGTGTGTGTGTGTGTGTGTGTGTGTGTGTGTATGTGTGTGTGTGTGTGTGTGTGTGTGTGTGTGTGTGTGTGTGTGTGTGTGTGTGTGTGTGTGTGTGTGTGTGTGTGTGTGTGTGTGTGTGTGTGTGTGTGTGTGTGTGTGTGTGTGTAAGCCCCGAAATGTTTACAATATAAGCCATTTCCTCCACTCATGTTCCTTTGTCTATTGTTCTTTGGTCATTTTTATTCATTTTTATACGAGCAGTGCTTTTTTTTCCCCTTAAGCTGCTTCCTTTGCTGTAAAAAATTCCCCACCTCTGTACCGTCTCCCACCGGTCCACACTCGGCCAGCGTCCTGTAAATCACTTGTTAGTTTGCCCGGCACAGTGGTCGGTCTCTGGTCTGTCTGGGTGATTAGGGCTCCTGATCCTCCTTCTCCTGCCTGATCTGTTTCGACGTGTGTGTGCGGCCGTGCGAAGGAGCCGTGTAATAATAATAATAATAATAATATAATAATAAACGGTTTATTTCATGAAGTACCAGGCAGCCCTAGAGCTGAAAATATACATCAATGGAAGATGAAATGAAATGAATGAGACAAATGAACAAAGTAGTATGATCGAAAATAAAAAGGAAAATAGAAATAACAATAATAGCAATAATCATAGTAAAGATAATAATAATAATCACGATAATAATCACGATAATAATAGTAATAGTAATCATAATAATAATAATAATAATCATAATAACAACAACAATAAGTCCTAATGAAAAATATTTACAAAACATACAAATTGTGCTGCTCTTAATTTGCATTGTTGATATATTTGACCATCACGGGCACTGCGCTGTTCTTATAGCGGTCAGTCCGTGCCCGTATCGGGGCAATAATGTTGTGGTGTCGCACTGATTGCTGAGGGCGGTTCACTGCGGGTGGGAGGATGTGTCTGTGTCTGGGCTGGTTGAGAAGCTTGGTTGCGAACCGGTGTAGTAGGGTCTCGTGACGGTGTTGTAGGCTGGTGAGATGGAGGGAGTCGAGGGCGTCCTGGTAGCTGGTGTAGTGAGGGCCCAGGATGATTTTGCAGGCTCGCTTCTGGACGCGTTCAAGTTGGCGGCGCTGCGTGATGTTGATGGAGGAAGACCACGCTGGGGACGCGTATGTCAGTTTGGGGAGGATGAACGAGAGTACACGCTCGCCAGCGCACACTCAGGGGCCCCAGCGTTTTGAGTCTCCTCAGCAGGTACAGTTTATGGGTGGCATATCTGGTGAGCTGGGAGACGTGCTCCTTCCATGTGAGTTTGTTGTCAGGGTGACTCCAAGTAGTTTTGCTGATGTAACTACCCGGAGGAGTGTCGTTGATGGACACCACAGGGGGCAACAGGGGCAGAGGAGGTGTTGATGTGTAGGAGTGTAGTTTTGGTGTCGTTGATGGTGACCATGTTTTGTGTTGTCCATGTGTGTAGGTTGTGTAGTGTTTCCTGGAGGTGGGAATAATCTGGGTTGCTGTTGTCAACTGTTACTCCCACTGTGGTGTCGTCCACGTCCGTCCAGCGGTGGGGTGTGGGTCAGGGCGTCATTAATTAGGATAAGGAAGCACAAAGGGCCCATTTTGGACCCCTGAGGTACCCGCAAGTAAGGTGTAGAGGAGGAGGCCACTCCTGAAATCTCACCACCTGTTTACTGCTAGTGCAGGAAATCAGCCAGCCAGGAGACCAGGTTAGGGTGAAGCCCTAGGTTTATTGCTTTGTTGATGACTGTGGTGTGGTGAACTAGGTCAAAAGCCTTTCGGAAATCAATAAAAGCAGAGAAACTGATGTTTTGCGTTTTCAAGATTTCTGTAGGCAAAGTCCAGAGATTAATTAGGCAGTGTGTGGTGGAGGTTGACTTGATATTGCCGTACTGTTGTGGGTCTATGAGGGGAGCAAGATGAGTGTAAGTCCACTTGAAAATGAAGGCTTCACACAGGAGGCTGGGAATGGGGGTGATAGAAATAGGCCTCAAGTCACTCAGTGATTGAGGGGTGGTGGTCTTGGGAATCGGAGTGACATATGCTGTTTTCCAGTCAGCAGGACACTGACTTTGACGGAAGGAAGCGTTAAAAATAGAGGCGAGGGGGGTGGCCAGCTCGGGGGCAAACTCCTGGTACAGTTTGATGGGGAGATCAGTGGGCGTGGTGGACCGCTTTGTTTTAAGTTGTCTTAGTGACCTGGCGACCTCATAGGCCTCAACCGTGGGGAGTGGTGATGGGGCGGGCAGGTAAGCTGGGAGTGAGGTCAGGTCCAGGCTGGGGAGGACTGACAGATGGCCGAGAAGTGGAGATTGATGGCCTCGGCTGCTTCAGGTGGCGGGAGGTGAGATACGCCCGGGATGGAGGGGGCGCTGTTGTTGAGGCCACACAAGGCCTTAATTTTAGAAAACCATTTCCCAATGTTAGCTTGCTTAAGGCTGTGGATCTTTTGGGGGTAGTATGTGGCCTTGGCTCGTTTGATTTCGGATAACTTTGTTGCGGAGGGGCTTGTAGAGTGGGGTTGGTGTGAAGGCGTCATTTCTGTGTTCAATTAGACGTATTATTATGGGTGTAAGCCACGGGGTGTCTGACGGGTGCCCTCGTATTGATTTTAGCGGGTAGAAGTGTTGGTATTCTGAGTTATTTGTGCTGGTGGAGTTGCTCCATTTTGGTGTACGTCCTCCACTGTAAGGACTTCAACCCAGCGGTGGCGTGTTATCCATTGGCCGAACGCGCGGATGGCTGAGTCCGTAACAGGCCGGTAGGTCTTGGTGGCTGGCGGGGTTTTGTTGGATGTGGTAGGTGCAGGTGTCCAAAGAACTGACAGGTGTGTGCTGCGTCCCATGGGAGGGAGGGCTTAGGGAAGGTAGTGGGAAGTGAGGTCAATGAGGATTAAATCCAGTGTGTTTGTGCCGTGTGGGGAAATTTACTACTCGTGTGAGATGTAGCTGGTCCTCAATATCACTGGTGTGGAGTTGATTGAAGTCACCGCAAACAACTACTTTTGCAGAGGGAAGAGTGCGCTGCTGGTCCATTTCTTCGATGATGTGGTTGATCAGCAAGGTGGCGGAGGCGGCGCGGGAGGGTAGTAGACCAGACAGATTAGTACCGAGGGAGCGAGTCGGGGTGGGAGGGGGTGAGAGCCTGACCAGAGGTTTCCACACCCTCAGGTGTCTCAACAGGGGAGTAGGCAGGGGTTGAGGTGGGTGTGGCAATAGAGCGCTAACCCACCGCCTCGTTTACCTCTTCTCAGACGATGGAAGAGCTGGAAATCAGTGATGTTAAAGAGCTCAGGTACTATCTGCCACGCCTCTGTGATGGCCACAACGTCAGCGCTGGTGGATTTGATGGTGGTGATGACTTCGTCTAGCTTGTTGTTGAGGAGGTAACGTTGGAAGTAGCAGGGTTGGCAGGTTGTACCACTGGCGAGGCACTTCGATGTGTTTGTAGTCCTTGGCATGCTTGGGTTTAGTATTTCTCCTGGTGGTGGTGATCACTGGTATGTTATGTGTCACTCGTGAACTTTTCCTGGCACTGCGGTTTTTAAAAATATGTAGTTCCTTTAGCTTCCGGATAACGTTCGCTGGGGGGTAGGCGGAGGCACGTCGTAGGCGGTATAGATAAGTAGTGTTGTATCTCACAGTAGAACACATCGCACTAAACACTAATGACGAGATGAGAGCAATGATGAAGAAAGTGGGTGTGGGTGAAGGTGTGAGAGAGGTCAACACCTGACCCGGGCTGCTCTGAGGAGCGCCAACAACCATGACCATGTAAATTTACTTTAACCAACACCACTAACATCACTACCACGACCACCACCAGCATTATCACCACAACCACCACTAGCAGCATCACCATAACACCTTCACCACCAGCATCACCTCCAGCATAACCATCATCACCACCAGCATCACCACCTCCAGCATAACCATCACCACCACTATTGCCACCACCAGCAACAACAACAGCAACACTAACCACAGTATTACCACATCACCTCCACATCCACACCCTCTCGCCTTCCACTCTTACCACATCATTCCCTTAGTTAATCGTCTTTTCCTCCTCCCCTCACCTCTCTTTACCTCCTTTCTTTACCTTACTATGTTCCACTATCGTCTCATCGGTCCCTTCATATCATTCTTTCTCATCGTGTCATCAATATTACATCACTACCTTCATCACCACCGCAGCTTCCTCCTCCTCCTCCTCCTCCTTCCCCCCTTCCATAGACGCCTTCCTCAGCGGCCATATATCTGGTGTCGAGTGAAGGAGAAATTGCCACGACAGCCTAAATTGGTAATACTTTTTTGGCCTCGTGTTATTTTCCTGATGGGCTTCTTATATTTTATTTTTCGCTCTTAGTTTGTTTTCTTTGCCGTATGTAATAAGAATAAGGTGTAAGATAAAGGCTGTATAGTTGGGAGGATACGTAATAAATGCGCGTGGCGGCGGTGCTCATCTCCGTCCCGTTGACCCTTTGAGGAAGTGGGAGAGGGGGAAGAAAATAAAGGAGGGAGGGAAAAAGAAAAGGAGGGAGAGAGGAAAGGAGAGGGAAGGGGGGAGAGAGGAGGGAGGGAGTGGGAGAGAGAGGAAGGAGGGAAGAGGAGAGAAGGAAAGAGGGGGAGAGTAGGAAGAAGGGGGAGAGAAGGAAGGAGGGGGAGAGAAGGAAGGAGGGAGGGGAAGAGAAGGAAGGAGGGGGAGAGAAGGAAGGGAGGGAGAGAAGGAAGGAAGGAGGGAGAGAAGGAAGGAGGAGGGAGGAGGGAAAGGAGGAAGGGGAGAGAAGGAAGGAGGAAGGGGAAAGAAGGAAGGAGGGAGAGAAGGAATGAGGAGGGGGAGAGAAGGAAGGAGAGAAGGAAGGAGGGAGGGGGAGAGAAGGAAGGAGGGAAGGGGAGAGAAGGAAGGACAGAGGGGGTAGTGGTAGTGGTGGGGAGAACCCTTAACTTAGGTCACTGTGACATCCGGGTCACCACAGTTTACCTTCCCCAGGTTTCCCCAGGTACCCATTTATACACCAGCCTGAAAGGAAGGATGAACAGCTGGGTGCGCTGCACGCCGACTGCCCACGCCAGGATTCGAGCTCGGACCCGTAGATTCGTAGTTAGGGACGGTAACCACTGCACCACTGCTCTACCGAAAAAAAAATACCGTGATGACAAAGAGCGGATGTATAGCGCGGTGATGTGACTGGCTGATGGTGATGAAGCTAATGCAGTAATTATCGATGACTCAGGCGACGGATAAACAAAGAAAAGGAGGATGAAAATATATTATGACGAAAGAGGAAAAAAGCGACCAAAACACCACAAAAAAAACGCGATGACCCCAAAAGATATAATGGAAAACAGGACAAAAAAAACATGCAAACAAAACGCACACCAAAAAAATATGATAGAAAACACGAGAAAAAAAAAAAAAAAACAAAAAAAAAAATAAAAAAATCGACCAAAGAAACGCGATGACCAAAAAATATATATAATGAAAAAACAGGACCAAAAAAAGGTGCTCCCCACAAAAAAAGACAAAAAAACGAGCAAAAACAAAACAAAACAATGATACAAAAAATGAGGAGAATGAAAATAAACTATGAAAAAAGAGGAAAAAAAAAACGACAAAAACATCACACCAAAGAAACGCGATGACAAAAAAACAACAACTGAAAAACAGGATAAAAAATATACTCCAACAAAAATACAAAAAAGACAAACACACGAAAAAAACAGAATGACAAAAAAATAAATAAACAAACGTGCTCCCTCAAAAAACTACAAAAAAACACACGACAAAAAAAAAAAAAAAACCCTGACAAAAAATGAGAATTATGAAAAAAAAAAATCGTAATACCACTCCATGTTTTGTGTCGATGAAAATATATAAATAGCAACCCAGCACCAGGGAAACTTAGATGCACGGGCGCTTTTCATGTCCTGTAAGTAAATTTAGGAAGATAAAGGCGCCGGGTGTGTAATAGAGTTGTAGAGATAATAGAGCTGGAAATGGAATAGAGACAGCAAAACAAAAGGTGAGAGAGAGAGAGAGAGAGAGAGAGAGAGAGAGAGAGAGAGAGAGAGAGAGAGAGAGAGAGAGAGAGAGAGAGAGAGAGAGAGAGAGAGAGAGAGAGAGAGAGAGAGAGAGAGAGAGAGAGAGAGAGAGAGAGAGAGAGAGAGAGAATGCGAGGCAGGCAATAATGGAAGGGTGGAATAAGAGGAATAATAGGAATAGAAGGAGGGAAAGGAGGAGGAGGAGGAAAAGCAATGAACTTATACTCCCATTTTTCTCTCTGTGTTAGACAAGAGGGTGGTGGTGGTGGTGATGGTGGTGGTGGTGACTGTGATGGAGGTGGTGGTGGTGGTGGTGGTGATTGTGATGAAGGTGGTGGTGGTGGTGATTGTGATGGAGGTGGTGGTGGTGATGGTGGTGGTGGTGGTGGTGGTGGTGATGGTGGTGGTGATTGTGATGGAGGTGGTGGTGGTGGTGGTGGTGATTGTGATGGAGGTAGTGGTGGTGGTGGTGGTGGTGATGATGGTGGTGGTGGTGGTGGTGGTGGTGGTGATGGTGGTGGTGATTGTGATGGAGGTGGTGGTGGTGGTGGTGGTGATTGTGATGGAGGTGGTGTTGGTGGTGGTGGTGGTGGTGATGGTGGTGGTGGTGGTGGTGGTGCGGGAAGGTAAGTGGTGATGGTGGTAGTGATGACTTGTGGTGGTGGTGCTCTTGGTGGTGAAGTGATGTTATTAGCCCTACTGATGACGTTAGTCTAGTAGTGGTGACGATGGTGATGAAAGTAGTTGTGTATGGTGGTGGTGGTGGTGGTGTTGTTGGCCCTGTTAATGGTGCCGGGTGAACGTGCTGTATAGGCGTGATGGAGGTGGAGGTAATAATGGTGGTGGTGGTGGTGGTACTGTTGTCAGGGGTAAATACGTGGCTGTTAAAGGGTGCTGGAAATAAGTGTGGTGCGGGGTTGCTGTGTTGGTTATGGTATGATATGTTAGGTTATGCTCTGCTGTATTATGTTATGGTATGCTAGGTTAGCTTATGTTATGTTATGTTAGGTTAGATTAGGATAGGTCAGGTTATCTCATATTATGCTGTATTATGTTATGCTACGCTATGTTATGTTATGTTCTGTTGTATTATGTTATGTTATGCTATGTTAGGTTATGTTAGGTTATCTTATGTTATGTTAGATTAGGATAGGTTCGGTTATCTCATATTATGCTGTATTATGTTATGCTATGCTATGTTATGTTGGGTTATGTGGCTGAATGTCGCGCACATTACGTTTATGTACTGACAGTGTTATAGATTTTTGACCTTATTCTGTGTTCTGTAGTATGTATTTGGCAACACTGCTTGTCACTATAACAACAACAACAACAACAACATCAAGGTCTCGTTCCGCGGTAATTTCCCCCCACACAAAAATAATTTAAAGATTAAAATGTATCAACTATTTTACAAGCAACATCGTTTTTTTGTGTGATTTTCCCCACACAACAAAAAATAAATTAAGAAGATTGAAAGGTATTGACTATTTTAACAACAGCAGTTTGTTTTGGGTAACTTTCGTCGCAAAACAGAAATCAAAAGACTAGAATGTTTTGACTGTTTTGATGATGGTGGTTTGTGATAGTGTCCGATATGTAGGCACAACACAACACAGCACAACACAACAAAGCATAGCACAACACAACACAGGCAGGACGAGGAGGACGAGGAGGATGCAGCAGGGAAGCACTCGTCATCATCGTCACAACACAACACAACACAACACAGGACAGGAGGAGAAGGAGGAGGACGAGGATGAGGATACAGCAGGAAAGCACTCGTCATCATCGTCACAACACAACACAACACAACACAACACAGGACAGGAGGAGAAGGAGGAGGACGAGGATGAGGATGCAGCAGGAAAGCACTCGTCATTATCATCGTCCCTCAGCGGCCCTTCCTGTAGCGGGGCAGGTAGTCCGCTTGTCACGTTGCAGGCAGGGCTGAGGTGCGGGTCGCCGTTCTCACAAGTGCCGTCCGTCGCCCGCCGTCACTTACTTCCTATTTTTCTCTTTTTTTTCTCTCTCTTTCTGGTCCTAATTCTTCCTTTTGTTCCTCCTCCTCCTTAGCAAAAGCTCAGCAATGTTGATCACTGCAAACTCTTCACGCTACAAACTAACCCGAGGACAAGAAACAATGGAAAAACAGTTCAAGCAAAGCGATGCAATACCGACGTCGGCAGGAGTTATTTCTCGAATAGAGTTGTTCGCCACTGGAACAGCCTTCCTGCAGAAGTGGTTAGCGCAGAGACAATCAACTCCTTCAAGAAACACATTGATCGGCACTTTGCTGCATCGGGAGTGAACTGAATGTATAGGTACACAAGTGCTTTAATCCTTCCCTGCAAGCCACCCTGTGGCTAACGGATTGATTAAATCACTGAAAGCAGGCGACTTCGCAATGAGTCAAAAGGCTTTCTGCTGCCTGTTCGTCTATATTTCCTCATTCTCCTCCTCCTCCTCTTATAATTTTGTCTTTTTCCATCTTCTTCCCACTGATCTTCCTTCTCCTCTTCTTTTCTTTCCTGTTCTTCCTCCTGTACTTTTATTTTTTTCTTATCTCCTTTATATCACAGATCCTCCTCCTCCTCCTCCTCCTCCTCCTCCTCCTCTTATCCTCCATCTCTTCCTTCTCATCTATCTTCTCTGTTTCCCTTCTTCTCCACCACCTTCATCCTTAGGCCACTGATATTCCTCCTCCTTCTCCCGCTCCCTCTCCTCTTCCTCCTCCTTCTCCGTCGCCCACTTGCCCCCGCCCCCACATCGCCCCCACCCCAGCCCGCGCCACCGTCATAAACATTGCATCGGTCTGTCCGGCTTCCATATGAATGAGCCGCACTAAACTAATCGGATATACGAGTGGAATTATCGCCGTTTAATGATTGTGTGGATTGAATTTATATGGAAATGAGACGCGGTGGGCTCCGTTTATTGTATTTTTGTATTTGTTGCTTTATTTAGGTCTACTGATGAGGTTTGCTAAGGTCCGTATTCTATCAGACACTTTTGGCTGTCTCACAAGTGTTCTCCAAGGCCACGAAGGAGGTTAGGCGGGTTCTCATGAGTATTTCACGTTCATGGTGCAGAAGCCGTGTCAAACTACCTCTTGTCTCATAAAACTACCCCTGGAAATACAAACACAACCTCTACTTACGACAGCCCTATCAAAAGTGGGTGTGTAAGCCCCGAAATGTCTGAGAATATGTGTCTTAGTCCCCCACACATCTTTAGATGAATGTTTTATGCCCACCTTCTCAAGCAATTCGGGGCTTACACACACACATTTGATAAGCCTTTCTTGGAGGTTGTGTTAGTATTTCCATGGGTAGTTCTATGAGCCATGTGGTAGTTTAACAAGGCTTCTGCACAAGGAATTTGAAAAACACTCACGAGAACTCGACTAATCTCCTTTGTGGCCTTTGAAAATCGCCGTTGTGAGAACCGAAAGCGCCTGAAAATAGGAACCTACGCAGAAACACACACAGGAACAGTACAATGCAGTGGCTGTGTGACGTCTACAAATTGCTCTGTAGATTGGGGTGTCCGAATACTTGTTTTCGTTCTCTGTTGTCGGTCAGAAGCAGGTAGACAGACAGACAGCGTGGCGAGGGAGGTTACATGTGGTGGGGAGCAAGGTACAGAGAGAGGAGGCCATGTACCCTCTCTGTATCTTGAGGGCGAGGGTAGCAAGGTAGTGAAGGCTGAGGTGGTGCCGGGGACTGTAACACATAGAGAAAAGGGAACACCTTTTAGAAGTTAAGGGAACTCGTGTCTAGGCTACTTCGGCAAATGGTTATAGAGACCGTGTACTTATATATCCTGGTGGTGAGGGTAGCGAGGTAGTGAAGGTTGCTGTGAGTGTAACGCATATACATTAGGGGAACACCTGTTTGAATCAAGGGGACGTGTCTTTACTACGGCATGTCAGGGAACCCTCAGCGCTTATTAAAATGGAGGCAGAGGAAGAAACTGAGAGACTGCAAATTTATAACAGTATGAGTTGGAATGGCGACCCAGATAAATGATAATACAATGCTTACGGAATGGGTTTTAGAAGTTATTTTTATACGTATTTTGTTTATTTTTAACGTGTTGGTAATTTTGTTTCTCTCTTTTTCTTCTTGCAGGTGAGTTGACGTGTGTGAGGAAGGAAAGAAGGCAGGAAGAAGGATGGAAGGAAGGTAAGAATGAATGAATGAAGAAAAAAAGGAAGAAAGAAAGAAAGAAAGAAAGAAAGAAAGAAAGAAAGGAAGGAAAGTAGGAAGAATGAATGGATGGATGGATGAAGAAAGATATAAAAAAACAAGTAAGCAAGAAAGAAAAGAAAGAAAGGAAGGAAGGAAGGTAGGAAGGATGAATGGATGGATTGATGAAGAAAGAAGGATAGATAGAAAACAAGTAAGCAAAAAAGAAAAGAAAGAAAGGAAGGAAGGAAGGAAGGAAGGAAAGAGAGTGGGAAGGAAGGAAGGAAGGAAGGAAGGAAAGAGAGTGGGAAGGAAGGAAGGAAAGAAAGAAAGAAAGTAGCGGAGATGCAAATTGTCATAAAAAAAGAAAAAAAAATAAGACAAGCAAAGCAAACACAGAGGAATGAAGAAAGAAAGAAGGAAGGATATAAATAAATAAAGATAGAAAGGAGAGAATGAATGAAGGAAGAAAAAAAAAAGAAGGGAAAAAGAAAGAAAGAATAACAAGGAAGATAAAGGAAAAAAAGAGAGAAAAAAAATGGATGAAAACGACGATAGAAACTAGCCTCCACTTAAACTCGTGCTGTGCCACAAAAGGCGAGTTAAGGACGGCAGTGGGTGATGGGTGTGGACTAGACGCGGTGGGAGGGCTGCTGCAGGCCGTGGAGGAGAAGAAGGCGGCCAGAAAGACACGGGAATGTATACAAATTGCAGCCTCGTAAAAGAACGTAACGCCAAATAGAGTAATAACACAGATTGTGGCACAGACCGGGATGGATAAAAGGAAAGCTAGAAAGACACGAGGGAATGAACTGAAGTCTCGTAAAAGCACATCAAGCCAAGCAGAGTATTAACCGAGACTGGGGTACAGGCTGGGAGGGTTTATAAGGTAGAAAGAGACGAGGGAATGACCTTAAGTGTCACGCAAGCACATCACGCTAAGCAGAGTGTGGGAACAGATTGAGATACAGGCATGGAAGGATAAAAAGAAAGATAGAAAGAGACGAATGAATATATACAAACAGGAGCATCTCTCAAGCACATCAGGCCAAGCAGAGTATAACAGATTGAGATACAGGCATGGAAGGATAAGTAGAAAAATAGAAATAGGCGAATAAATATATACAAACAAGAGTGTCTTACAATCACATCAGGGCAGACAATTTGAGGCACACGCAGGGAATGTTTATAGGGAAGGTAGAAAGGGTCGGGAATGTATACAAGCTAGAGTACATCGCTCCAAGCGAAGTCCAGGCAGAGAGCAACAACGTGTAGGAAGTAAGGAAAGGCTTGTAGGGAAGTCAGAACAGAGGGTTTATAGGGAACGCATACAAACTGAAGGACTATAAAAGGACGTTATATCAAGCGAAGGACAGGCAGAGTATAACGTGTAGGAAGGAAGGTAACACATATTAGTGGCAGTGGATCGTGTTGCGTGCTAGAAAGGATAAGAAGGAAGGTAGAGAGAGATGGGAATGTATAGAAATTGACGTGTATTACAAGCACATCAAGCCAAGCGAAGGACAGGCAGAGTATAACGTGTGGAAAGGAAAGTAACACGTCTCAGTAGTAGTAGATCGTGTTACAAGCTGGAAAGGATAATATGGAAGGTATAAAAAGGCGGGAATGTATAAAAATTGAAGTGTATTGCAAGCACATCAAGCCAAGCGAAAGACAGGCAGAGTATAACGTGTGGGAAGCAAGGCAACACGTCTCAATGGCAGTAGATTGTGTTCTGAGAATCGTGCCACACTCAAGCCATCGCCAGAATGCTTCAAGAGGTGTCGAGTGGCTTCTTTTCACCCTCCCTCTTGCCCCAGCTTCATACCTTACCTTTCTCCTCACTCCCCTCTCCTCCTCCTCCTCCTCCTCCTCCTCCTCTTCGTCTCCCTTATCCGCTATTATAAAGTTAGAGTGTGGTGTCTTGTGTTAGAGTATTGTGTTCGTCACCATTTAGACGAATGACCCACTTGTTGCTTCATCACGGCCTATAGAGCGCTTGCTACCTCCTACTCAGGGTACTTCTGTGGGCGTGGGTGTGTGTGTCTACGTCCCTCGTTTGACAGGATGAAGGAGGAGGAGGAGAAGGAGGAGGAGGAGGAGAAGAAATAAACATGGAAACATGGAAATATGTACGAGCAGGCAGCAGAAAGTCTGTTGGCTCATTGCAAGGCTTCCTGCTTTTAGTGATTTAATCATTCCGTCAGCCACAGGGGTAACCTGCGGAAAGATCAGAGCACTCTTGTACGTACTCCCGGATACGTTCAGCTCACTCCCGACGCAGCAGTGTGACGGTCAATGTGATGCTTAATGGAGTTGATCGTTTCCGCACTAACCACTCCTGCAGGAAGGCTGTTCCAGTGGCGGGTGACTCTGTTCGATAAATAACTCCTGCTATTTTATGTGTTGCATCGCTTCGCTTGAATTGTTTTACATTTGTTTCTTGTTTTCGGGTTAGTTTGTAGCGTGAAGAGTTTGGAGTGATCGACGTTGCTGAGCTTGTTCAGGTACTTGAAGACTTGTATCAGGTCTCCCCGCAGTCGTCTCTTTTCCAACGTGAAGAGGTTGAGTCGCTCGAGTTGTTCTTCGTAACGCTGAGAGAGAGATTAGGATAGATTGACCTTGGAGTTCTAATACTTAGGTCCCCCATAACTCCTATAACGAAAGCCTTGTCAAATGTGTGTGCGTGGGCGCCGAAATGTTTAAGAATATGACCCTTTAAATTTCTTCTTCTTCTTCTTCTTCTTCTTCTTCTCCTTTTACTACTACTACTACTACTACTACTACTACTACTACTACTACTACTTCATCATTATCATCTTCTCTAAGTGTTATATGGGCATGGACGACGAAGAGAAAGTTCAATATCACCACTAAACTCAGGATAATCAAGTCGCCGGCGCCTCTCAGATCCACCAAAGCGACAAGGAGTTCGAATTTCGGGGAAATCTGGTGCCTTAAAATAGCAGCTGCCTCTCTAGTCCTCTTACCCAATTTTGCACCCTTGCGTCCAGGCGGGAGGGAGGTAGCGGCCGAGAGTGTGGTGAGAACCCGCGCTAACCTGTGCCGTGAGGTAACACGGGAGGGATGGTGGAGAACTCAAGCTAATCAGACTCAAGGGACGGTGGCGAAGATGAGCCTTGAGGATGACCCCTGCAAGCCAAGACCCAGAGACATTTCAGAGAAGTCATTGGCACGGAAATGAGCACCGAGGCGACGCGCTGCCATAGTGTATGCCCCAAACGTCACCTTTACCTCCCTTACCTGCCTCTTGATTGACTTATGCCCAACGCTCCTTAAATATGACGTTATGACCACCTGACTTGCATAAAGGTGTTGATTGTAATATTCACTCACCTCTTCTACCGATCTTCCTGCAAACTGTGAAACTATATTGGGGAAGTCGTTTTTGCAATGGTTCCCGCGGGTTCCTTCCTCCCTGGCTACCAAACAGTCCTATCTCTTCCTCTCATATGTTACCTATAGATAGATGAATAGATAGATATATAGAAAGTGGATAGCCAACGCCAAAGCGGTCTCGTCAATCTGGTTTGTCTCTAGGCGCTGCTGCTGCGTACGTGTTGTGTCCCTGGTGTAGGAGGTCATGGCGGCAAGACTCGCTTCACTTGACGGACCGTAAGACACAGTGGGTGATTATATAGGGATGACTGCACACGATTCGCTCAGACCCAATGCCCCGTTGTGACGATTTGATCACTTGCAAGAGGGTGGTGGCAGGACGCATCCATTTACTGATTGAGTCGCCTTCATTGTCTTCCATTATCTATCACTAATGACTTATACCGAATGTCCTTTTCTGACGCTTAGATCACCGGCAAGAGGTTGGTGGCAATACTTATCCATTTGCTGATTGAGTGTCAATTATTGTCCTGCATTATCTATCACGAATGACTTATACCCAATGTCCTTTTCTGACGCTTAGATCACTGGGAAGAGGTTGGTGGCAATACACATCCATATAATGACTAATTGAATCTCATGTATTGTCATGTATTATGATATCACAAATGCCTTCTGTCTAGCTCTCTGTGGCGTTTTGATCTCTGGCTTTCCATTATAGAGACAGGGAAAATGGGTGGAGGTAGTACTCACCCACTTACAGCTTATTGAATCTCCTCTATTGTCCAGCATTATATTATCACGAATGACTTATACCTAATGCCATTTTTAACACTTCGATCACTGGCGTTCCCTTATAGAGAGGCTGCACTGACGTCACACCGCTTCGCTTTTCTTTTGGGAGGGGCAACTGTCGGCCATTTTGGGAGGCAGGAGCGATCAGCTGAACCCCTGCCCCCTGATAGTGGCTGGCCCGTGCCCCCCGTCTTCATGACACAGTCTAAGTGAATGTGCAAGTGGTCTGGACAGTGAGGCTGGGCTTCATTATATAGCTATCCATTAGGCTGCCTGATGATGATGGACATACAGTGTATACATTTGTTGTCGAACTTTAAGATGTATTTGATGATAGGAACGATGAATGTATGACTGATTTGGCCCCGGGCGTCCCCAGGCGGTGTTTGGTAGGAGCATGGGAACGTGTGGTGTTCGCAAAGGGCCCACTGACCTATGCTTGGCAGCCCCTGTCTATCTGCCGCGGGTGGCAGTGTGGCACCTGTCAGTGGCAGTGGTGGATGGGCCACTAGCACCCACACCCACACAGTGGTGGATGGACACTGACACACACAGTAATGGGTGGACGCTAACACCCACTCACCCACACAGTGGTGGATGGGCCACTAGCACCCACACCCACACAGTGGTGGATGGGCCACTAGCACCCACACCCACACAGTGGTGGATGGACACTGACACACACAGTAATGGGTGGACGCTAACACCCACCCACCCACACAGTAATGGATACACTGGCACCCGCACCCACACAGTGGTGGATGGACACTGACACACACAGTAATGGGTGGACGCTAACACCCACCCACCCACACAGTAATGGATACACTGGCACCCGCACCCACACAGTGGTGGATGGACACTGACACACACAGTAATGGCCTTATCAAATGTGTGTGTAATTCACCTCTTGGTCTGCTGCGGGTCTCTCTCGAGACAGCCAGCCGTTCCCCTACGGAAGAGCACAGAGCTCGTAGTACCGATTTTTGGGTAGGGCTGAGACCACTCACACACAACACACCGCGACAACGAGGTCACAACTCCTTGCCTGACGTCGCGTACCTACACACTACTAGGTGAACAGGGGCTACACGTGAAAGAACTCCACTCTCTTGCTCTCCTTTCCTTTCCCTCTCACTCCTCCCTTCCTCTCCTCCTCTTCCCTTGCCTTTCTGTCTCTTGCCTTCCTCTCTCTTCCTCTCCCTTCCTTTCCGTCCTTCCTACCTGACCCACTTAACGGGCCTTACATTTTTACCTGTTTGGTTATTTAATTATTCACCTTATTTACTTACGACTTTCTACTACTTTTATATTCATCTTTCTTCGCTCTTTTTATTTTCATCTGCTTGTTTTTTTTTTCTATTAATCGTCTTGCTATCACGTTTGTGTTTTCTTGGCGCTAGTTAACTCGTTTTATGTTTTTACCCGTTTACCTTCTTCCAGTATGCAGGTATTTGCTTTTATGAGTGTGTTTTCCTGGCAGTAGTTAACGTTGTGTTTGTGTGTGTGTGTGTGTGTGTGTGTGTGTGTGTGTGTGTGTGTGCAGTAAGCAGATATCGTTCCTTGCCACGCCTTCCCTCCTTTTATTCATTATTTTTCTTTTATTTATTTTTATTCATTATTTATCTATTATCAATTTCATTTTATTCATTTTTATTCATTTTGTTTTTATTCATTTTTATTCATTTCTTTATTTATCTTTATTAATTTTTATTCATTTATTTTTTATTCATCTTCATTTATTCCAGTTGTGTCCCTGCTCTTTCATTATTAATCTTTTTATTCATTATTATTCCCCATTATTCATCATTATTCATTCTTATTCATCTCTCATTCATTCATATCCTCCATTCGTCTTTCCCTCTTCATCTTGCTATCCATATATTTAAGTCTTGTCCTGTTCATTCATTATTCATATTTTTAATTATCATTATTCATCATTGTCAGTCACTCATCCTTACTCACCTCTCATTCACTCATCTTCACTGTTCATCTTTCTCTCCATACACTGATCTGGTTTTCTCTCCTTTATCATCTCTTTCTTATCCGCTCACTCATTGTTCACCTTACTCTAAGGGCGAAATTTCCTTGGCACCAGTTAAAAAATTTTTTTTTTTTTTTTTTACAACAAAGGAGGCAGCTCAAGGGCACACAAAAAAAGAAAACAATAATAAAAAAAAAGCCCGCTACTCGCTGCTCCTAAAAAAGAAACAAAAGAGGTGGCCGAAAGCAAGATCAAATACGGGAGGAGAGATGTCCTGATACCCTCCTCTTGAAAGAGTTCAAGTCGTAGGCAGGAGGAAATACAGATGAAGGAAGATTGTTCCAGAGTTTACCAGCGTGAGGGATGAAAGAGTGAAGATGCTGGTTAACTCTTGCACAAGGGGTTTGTACAGTATAGGGATGAGCATGAGTAGAAAGTCGAGTGCAGCGGGGCCGGGGGAGGGGAAGAGGCATGCAGTTAGCAAGTTCAGAAGAGCAGTCAGCGTGGAAATATCGATAAAAGATAGAAAGAGAGGCAACATTGCGGCGGAATTTAAGAGGTAGAAGACTATCAGTATGAGGAGGAGAGCTGATGAGACGAAGAGCCTTAGCCTCCACTCTGTCCAGAAGAGCTGTGTGAGTGGAGCCCCCCCACACATGAGATGCATACTCCATACGAGGGCGGACAAGGCCCCTGTATATGGACAGCAACTGTGCAGGGGAGAAGAACTGGCGAAGACGGTACAGAACGCCCAGCCTCGAGGAAGCTGATTTAGTAAGAGATGAGATATGAAGTTTCTAGTTGAGATTTTGAGTTAAAGATAGACCGAGGATGTTTAGTGTTGAGGAAGGTGATAGCTGGGTGTTGTCAAAGAATACGGGATAGTTGTTTGGAAGATTGTGTCGAGTGGATAGGTGGAGAAACTGTGTTTTTGAGGCGTTGAAGGACACCAGGTTCTTCTTGCCCCAATCGGAAATAATAGTAAGGTCTGAGGCTAAGCGTTCTGCAGCCTCCAGCCTTGAGTCATAAGAACATAAGAACATAAGAACGCAGGAGTCTGCAAGAGGCCGGTAGGCCTGTACGAGGCAGCTCCTTTGACCTCCCGTGTATCTAACCCCACCTAATATCGCTGTCCATGAATTTATCTAGTCTATTTTTGAATGTGACAATTGTATTGGCACTCACCACATGACTGCTAAGCCTATTCCACTCATCCACCACCCTATTAGTAAACCAATTTTTGCCTATGTCCCTGTTGAATCTGAATTTATCCAGTTTAAACCCGTTACTTCGTGTCCTACCCGGTTCTCTTACCAACAAAACCTTATGAATGTCTCCCTTATTAAAGCCCTTCATCCATTTATAAACCTCGATCATGTCTCCACGCACCCTTCGCCTTTCTAGAGAATGCAAGTTTAACTGTTTGAGTCTTTCCTCGTATGGCAAGTTTCTCAACCCCTGAATCATCTTAGTCATCCTCCTCTGCACCGATTCTAACATTTTGATATCCATTCTATAGTAGGGTGACCAGAACTGAACTGCATAGTCAAGATGAGGTCTAACTAATGCTAAATATAGTTTGAGGAAGACTTCGGGGCTTCTGTTGCTTACGCTCCTTGAAATAAATCCCAGTACCCTATTAGCTCGATTTCTAGCTTGAATGCATTGTGCCCTTGGACGGAGATCAGAGCTCACTAAGACCCCTAAATCCCTCTCGCACCCAGACCTACTTATGAGAGTGTCATTTAAGCAATAGTTATGTGAGGGTTGTTCCTACCACACTCAGAATACTGCACTTCCTACATTGAACTCCATCTGCCATTTATCCGCCCAGTCATATAATCTGTTGAGTTCACCTTGGAGAATACTAGCGTCCTGATCCGACTCAATTACTCTACCGATCTTGGTATCATCTGCAAATTTACTAACATCACTACTAATTCCTGTGTCTAAGTCATTGATATAAATAATAAACAAAAGTGGACCTAATACTGAACCTTGTGGGACCCCACTCGTAACACATCCCCAGTCAGATCTTTTACCATTGATTTGCACTCTTTGCTTCCTATTGCTAAGCCACGCCTTGACCCAGTTCAAAACTTTACCCTCTACTCCGTGAGCCTGTAATTTAAGCAACAGTCGTTGGTGAGGAACTTTGTCAAACGCTTTACTAAAATCAAGATAGATTACATCATAATTTTCATCTCTGTCAACCGCCTAAAATACTTTATTGTAGAAGGACAAGAGATTGGTGAGGCATGACCTACCTTTGTGAACCCATGCTGCGAGTCGTGAATTAAGCTATGTTTCTCTAAATGCTCCCGAATGTGCCTGGGTATTATGGACTCCACCATATTCCCTATAACCGATGTTATGCTAATTGGGCGATAGTTTGAAGCAACTTACATGTCCCACTTTTTAAAAATCGGAGTGACATTAGCTAATTTCCATAGGCTCGGCACATAGCCAGTATTTACAGAAATCTTAAAGATGTCGGTTAGTGGGTCACTGATTATATCACCTAGCTCCTTTAATAACCTCGGAAATATCCCGTCAGGACCTGGCGACTTGTTCTTCTTAAGCTTATCTATCTCATCCTGAACTACTTGCCTGGTAATGATTATATCCCTCAATTTATCGCCATCCCCGCCCTCGTACACCTGAACTCTTTCCGGTATAGTCGTTCGATCCTCCTGTGTGAATACTGAAAGGAAGTAGTCGTTCAACAATGTGCTCATATTTTCGTAATTTTCTACTAGCTCCCCTGTGTTTGATTTCAGCGGTCCAATTTTCTCCCGTGTTTTTGTTCTATACATCTGAAAGAAGCCCTTAGGATTACTTTTCGCCTCATTTGCTACTTTGATCTCATAGTTCTTTTTTGCTATCCTGGTGTTTTTCTTAACTAATCTAGATAGTTCGACGTACCGGCCCCTGAGATGTGTTTCCCCATTCTTTATTTTCTGATAAATTCCCTTCTTTAACCCAATCTCGTGTTTCAGTCCACGAGTCATCCACTTAAGATCATTGTTTTCTTTTCTAAGTGTTCGCTGTGGTATATGCTGTTCTTGCCCCTCTACTATTACTCTAACTAAATTATTGTAAGACATTTCTACCTGGTTCTCCTGGCTCTCCAATCCGCAGTTCTGGCCCTCATGAATCCCTAAATTATCCCAGTTTACCCCTTCAAGATGTCTTCGAAGCCCCTCGTAGTTTGCTCTTCTAAAATCTGGCACTAACACTGGGTTTGGATCGCGGGTTACCGCCCAGTCTAACCTAAAACGAACCGTTCTGTGATCACTATTTCCTAACTCTCCGCCCACCTCCAACTCACGTAGCAAGTTCCCATTATTGGTTAGGACTAAGTCTAATATGTTATCTCCTCTGGTAGGCTCAGTAACTACCTGCTTAAGGAAATTATCTTGTATAACTTCAAGAAAGTCCTCGGCTTCCAGATCACCCACTAGATCTTCCCAGTCTATATTCCTATAATTAAAGTCCCCATTACGCAGACATTTCTACTCATACTGCCCTGCCAATCTCCTGTAGTAATATACTGTGTCCTGCCTGTTAAGGTTGGGTGGCCTGTATATAAATCCTAGAGTTAGTTTTTCTTTCCCTTTGTAAACGTCCACCCAAACTGATTCTGAATCCATGTTAGTTTTGACTGAGTTGTTAACTAAACATTTAAGTGAGTCTTTAACATATAGCGCAACTCCACCTCCCTTTCTGCCCCTTCTGTCTTTGTGAAACATCTGATAACCCGTTATTTCAAATTCTGACCTAAAATTTCTATTAGCAAAGTCTATCCATGTCTCAGTGATCGCTATTATGTCAAAATTTTCTGAACAAGCTTCACCCCTTAGTAAGTCTATCTTGTTTCTGAGGCTCCTGCTGTTAGTATAGAAGATTCTTAGCCCGTCCTCTGTTACTCCTCTAGAACTACTTCTAAGCTGCCTGGTTATATTAAGAGGTAGATGTCCCCTCCCATTACTCCTCCCATTGCTCCTATTACTCCTCCCCCCCTCGCCTATACTAAAAAATCCCTCAGGGTACCAAGTGCTCGCTCAAGGGAGTCTGAGAGAGCCTCAACACCCTTGAACGTCAAGTGTATCCTGTCACGGGCGTAGAGGGCGTCGTTGCCAAAGAAGAGGTCCCAATTGTCGACGAACAGCCACCCATTGCGCTCGCAGTGCTCAGCAAGTCTGCTGTTCACTGCTATCGCCCTGGACAGCCATCCATCGCCAACGCCCCTCCTTGGCAGGACGCCACACACTACTGGTGACCCACCAGCGTCACGTATCCTGCCTAACAATTCTCTAAAACGCCTGAGAAGGTCCTCGCTTGGCACACGAGAAACGTCGTTTCCGCCACAGCTGAGAAAGACAATGGGGTTCGATCCCTCGCTTGCCATACACGCCTCAATCCTGTCTGATATATGGCCCACCCCTGCCCCTGGGAATCACACCCTCGTCCTGTTCTTATCCTTGGAGCAAAAATACCTGTCAACATAACGAACCTGACTATCACCAACAACAAGAACCCGACGGTCGGAAGGGGGGCCAGGAGGGGTGGGTGAAGGGGGGAGGGGAGAGCGGGAAGGGAGGGGAGGGACCTGCTGTGAGTCGTTAAGTTCCTGTAGGGTGGGTCTTCTATTAAAAGAAGTTGAGTAATGCAGAGTGGAATCATCGACGTAGGAATGGATAGGACAGTTCGTTTTGGAAAGATCATCAATGAACAACAGAAAAAGAGTGGGAGATAGGACAGAACCCTGTGGGACACCACTGTTAATGTGTATGCGAGAGAGAGAGAGAGAGAGAGAGAGAGAGAGAGAGAGAGAGAGAGAGAGAGAGAGAGAGAGAGAGAGAGAGAGAGAGAGAGAGAGAGAGAGAGAGAGAGAGAGAGAGAGAGAGAGAGAGAGAGAGAGAGAGAATAAACAGATAAACAGACAGACAGAGAGATGCCGAGATAGAGAAATAGATAGATAGAGAGAGAGAAAGAGAGAGGAAGGGATAGAGAGAGCAGGTAATTTAGCGCAGTGGCGGGTCAACCCAACGGAAACTCTCTCCTACAACGTGAATCCACTCGCAGATTCTAATTGGCCGCGGAGTTCGGGGCGAGGAGGCGAGAAGGGCCGCCACCCATTAGCCAGCCAGTCACCTTGAGGCCCGGGGCTGTCACACCTCCCCCCTCCCCCCCCCCATACACACTCACATACACCTGCCTTAGATTTTTGCATGCTGTGTTTCTTTATGTTTTCAAATCACTGAGAGACAGACACAGACACCCCCGGGGCAAGTTGTATTTCTAGTCATAGGGAAAGTATACCTCGCCCACCCCCCTCCTGCCCTTCTGTCTTAAAGTTTTAAACGCTTCAGTTTTTTATGTGTTCAAGTTGCCGAGAGACAGACAGAGACACCCCCGGAGCAAGTTGTATCTTCAGTCCTTGGAAAAATATTTGTTCGGGGTTTGTTGTCTCCTCGGCCCGGCGAGGTTGAGGTCATCTTTGAACGCTTAAAGTCCTTGTGCGTCCACGTTACTGGAAGTGAAGGGCAGGCGGTGGCTGAGTGGTAGCGTGCTGGGCCCACATTCACCACGTGATGGACGACGCGAGTTCGAATCCTCACGCTACCAATTCGGCATTTTCAGTCACCGCCGAGTGGGTTAAAACTACCTACATGCTGTCCTGAAGACCACCCATCAACCCGGACTCTAGAGGAAACCGTCCAAGTGAATCAAGAACGAGTTCTGGGGGGCAGCATGAGCCAAGAGAAGATGGCGCCACTTTAAACACTTGTCTGCGCCATGACGGGCTGGGGCCGAATACCATCCAGGCCCCTCAAGCAAGCCTACCGGCGCTATAGGCGTAGACGTAAAAAAAAAAAAAAAATAGCTGACGACATATACGAAAGAAAGGAAAAAAACCGAACCGTAAACAAATGCACTTCAGTTATTAAATGAAAAAAGACAACGAAGTGCTTGCAACATAAATGAAGCCTAATAATGCCTCGCACACGTTAAATCACGGGTTGTTGCATGATTTAGTTGTTTGTACCTCCACGCTGCTCAAAGACACAGACACCCCGAGAGCAAGTTGTCTTTAGTCGTAGAGGGAATGGCTGGTCTGGTTTGGTTTTCTCCTTGGCCTGGCGATGGTAAGGTCATTTTTGCACGCTTTAGTCTTTTTTTTTTGTCTTTGTATTTTTTTTTTTTTTTTTGTTCTCGTGAATTATTTTATACCCGCATGGTGCAGAAGTTACAGAAGTGTTGTCAGGCTCATAAAACTACCCATGGAAACAATAACACAACCTTTACGAAAGAATAGCCATATGTAGGCATATTTGCAAGCCCCGAAATGTTTGAGAATATGCACAAAAAAAGACTCCCCTCACTTCAATAATATTCGCCTTGTGCAGATTCCTTACGTTCTTATGTTCTTATGTTCTTATGTTCTTATAATTATGCGACTGTCGCTCTCCTGCTACTGTCGGCGCGCAAGCTCACATTTTATAAGGTTTTCAAAAGAGTTTGGGGCATTTCCTTCAGGAGTTTTATGACCCTGGTGGTGGTTTGACCCTTCCTCTGTATCGTGAACCTAAAAACAACGCTCATTAGAACCCGATTCATCCCCTTTTTGGCCTTCGGAAACAGTTGATGTGAGAGGCGGCAGCGTCTGACAGTGCCGACCCGTGTCCCGTCCTTCTCCTGCTCCCTGCTGCTGCCCGACGCGTTCTTCTCCCCCACAGCCTCGCTACTGCTGGGCGGAATACATTAATTAAACTTGGCACAACTCGCCGGTATACTCTCTCATTCTTTCTTCTCCTATTCAGTTCATTATTTCGTATATGATTTATCGTGCCAAAGGTATTATCAGGCATTATTTATGCTGTAAGCACTTCGTTGTTTTAATATAATTGCCATGGTGCATTTCTCTGTCGTTCTTTTTCCTTCTCTCGTGTATATATCTATTTCCCAAACCCTTTCCCTTTCTCTCGCATTCAGTTCAGCATTTTCAATTTCATTTATCGCGTGCAGAGCATTCATGTTGCAAGCACTACCTTGTCTTTTTAACGTAACAGCTGAGGTGCATGTGCCAGCTGTTCTTTCTCGTATTTATATTCATACAAGGAACGACTCTGTCATCTGCCTTAGCCTTCACTCTCCTCGCCTTCAGTCCAGTCTTTATATCTCCGACTGTACTCCTTCACTATGTATAATTCCTGTTTCTCTCTCGCTACCCCGACCTGTTCTTTTACTTTTCTAATCGTATATAATTTCATAGACGGAACGAGTACTTTAACTGCCATACCCTTCCTTTCCTCTTATATTCGTTTCAGCTTTTCCTATTTAATCTAACGTGTGTAAGGTCTTCGTCATTTTAATTTAACATCTGACTTTCACTCGTCAACTGTCCTTCATCTTTTCGTATGTAATTTAATAGACGGAGCGAATATATCATCTGCTATTCCCTTCACATTCCTCTGTTATTCATTTCAGCATTTCCTATTTAAATAACGTGTGTCTGAAGTGGATTTTTCTATTGTTGTTTTACTTCTTCTCGTGTATAATTTCATAAACGGAGCGAATATTTCATCTATAACCTTGACTTTCCTCGCCTCTCGCATTCAATCCAATATTTTCTATTTAATATAGCTTGTGTAAGGTAGCTATTCATGTTGCAAGGACCTCGTTGTCTATAATTTAACAGCTGACTTTCACTCGTCGACTGTTCTTTTATCTTTTCGTATGTAATTTTATAGACGGAGCGAATTATTTCATATATAACCTTCACTTCCCTCTTTTATTCAATTTAACATTTCCTATTTAAATATCGTGTGTCTGAAGTGGATTTTTCTATTGTTGTTTTACTTCTTCTCGTGTATAATTTCATAAACGGAACGAATATTTCATCTATAACCTTCACTTTCCTCGCCTCTCGCATGCAATCCAATATTTCCTATTTAATATTACTTGCGTAAGGTAGCTATTCATGTTTCATGTTGCAAGCACTTCGTTGTCTCTATAATTTAACTGCTGACTTTCACTCGTCACAGTTCTTTCTTCTTTTCGTATGTAATTTAATAGCCGGAGCGAATATTTCATCTGCTATTCCCTTCACTTTCCTCTTTTATTCATTTCAACATTTTCTATTTAAATTACGTGTGTCTGAAGTGGATTTTTCTATTGTTTTTTTACTTCTCGTGTATAATTTCATAGACGGAGCGAATATTTCATCTGCCACACCTTTCCTTTTCTCTTGCGATCAACCCAGCATTTCCTATTTAATCTAACGTGTTTAAGGTATTCATGTTGCAATAATTCCGTTGTCTATCTAATTTAACAGCTGACTTTCACTCGATAACTGTTCTTCATCTTTTCGTATGTAACTTAATAGCCGGAGCGAATATTTCATCTGCTATTCCCTTCACTTTCCTCTTTTATTCACTTTAACATTTCCTATTTAATATCACGTGTGTT